>NC_141758.1:38695261-39007011 GCF_982258835.1 Parasteatoda tepidariorum | reverse complement strand
AATTTTATCAGGAGACCTTGCATGGTGTTGAAATCTATTTATTCGGCTAAATTTACATTTTAACTTTGTATTTTTTACTGTATGTGAGGTAATATGATCCGTAATTTTGAAACCAAAATTTTCGGTAAACCGTTACCAGATGAATGGTGTAAATACCGTTTAATTTGGGTTTATTACCAATTTTTTGTTTTACTGGAAATGTCTTTCAAAAAATCTCAAATTCATCAAAAATTGCAAAAAATTTCCTATTCTTTAATAAAAATGAAATTTCAAGTTTAAAAAAATCTTTTTAATAACATGCTTTTCAAACAAACAAAACCTACCACTTCCTAGTTTTATATTTTTTCCATATGTGTGGTAATAGAACTATAATCTTGAAAACCAGGATTCCGATAGACCGTTACCATATGAACAGAAAATTTTCCAATTAATTAAATGGTTTAAATACGGTATATTTTACAGTTTTAATTTACTAGAATTATCATTATTAAAAAAAAAAAAAAAAAAAAAAAAAAAAAAAAAAAAAAAAAAAACAGAAATGTCATTATCATACAGAACGGTAATTTTACCAGATTTTTTTCTCCGTGTAGAAATAATCATTTGAGCTGAGTACAGTAAAGGTCCTAAAGAAAAGTATGGATCATCACACTTAGGGGCATTATTGTCTATATTCTCAGAAAAATCAGTTCAATCTTGAACAATAATATCGTTATCTTGAGCCATAATATTGTGCAAATTTGTGCTACCCTAATTAGTTGTTAAATCGTACTATGTGTTTTGTTCTTGAACCACAGTATTGTGCAATGAAATTTAAGAAATACGGTGATCTAAATCAAAATAGCCCCCCCCGCTGCATTAGAGTAGTAGCAAACTTTTAAGATATTACAGTTTAACATGTTCAAAACAGTTAAGTTATCATCAAATTTGCAGTGAATATTCACAAATTTTTTATGGGGGGGGGGGGGGGGAATGAATGTCTCAATCTGTACACTGCTTAAGTTTTAATCGAATTTGTATCAGATTACATTCCGAAATGTTGCAATGTTTTTTGCAGAGTATATTATGATTCAGATGCAGGCATTCGAAATTTAAAAACTGTAGTAAAAAAAAATTAAAAATTTTTTAAAAAAAAAAACGCTTTTTCGAAACTATTGTTGAAAGGAAGCTAATCCGTTTGCAGCATTTTATTAATATTTTCAGCAAGTTTTTCTCCTAAAATTATTATTCAAAAGTTTTAACCATGTTATGTAAGGTAAAAAAAAAAAAAAACTTTTGTAAAGCATATTCATTAAAATTAAAAAAAAAAAGGTTTATTTCTCATCTTAAACATTTATTTATAAAAGATATTAAATGTGGAACAAGTTAATAAAATTCTGGATAATATCTGTTGTAAAGAGTTTCATTTTAAAATGTTGCAGTGAATAAAAATGTCAAAATCTAATAACAATCGTATTTAATAAATGTAAACAACAAAACATACATATATGATACTAAGCTACGGAATAAGCTGGACTTGTCTTATATTGATACACTGTAATTTTTTTTAGAATTTTATGTACTATAATAACGAACAAAATTTACTTCATTCAATACTGGAACACATTGAAACCTTATATTATTGAACAAATCATTCCTTCCTAAACCTGATTACACACTGATCATAAACTTGACGCACTGATTAACTTCATACTCTGATTATAAACTTGATTGATACACTGTAAAAATTTTTATAACGCTATGTACTATAATACCGAGCAAAATTTACTCCATTCAATACTGGAAGGCATTGAAACCTTATATTATTGAACAAATCATTCCTTCCTAAACGTGATTATACACTGATCATAAACTTGACGCACTGATTAACTTGATACTCTGATTATAAACTTGATTGAAACACTGTAAAAATTTTTATAACGCTATGTACTATAATACCGAACAAAATTTACTCCATTCAATATGCATAGAAGTCTTATATTATTGAACAAATCATTCCTTCCTAAACGTGATTATACACTGATCATAAACTTGACGTACTGATTAACTTGATACACTGATTATAAACTTGATTGATACACTGTAAAATTTTTTATAAAACTATGTACTATAATACCGAGCAAAATTTACTCCATTCATAATATGGAACACATTGAAACCATATTATTGGGCAAATCATTCCTTCCTAAACATGATTATTTAGTAACTAGTTCGGTTTGCAAATTTTTAAGTCACATTGATTTTGAACACATTGTACTATAATATTGAACAGAGACAAAGTTAATTGCAACCATAACATGAAGCAAACGGGAACCATATTATTGATCAAATAATTCTTTCCTACACCTTTAACTCCTTTTTTAGGAAAATTTATTTAGAGCACATAATATCATGCAAAATTTATTTCTACCATAATAAGTAGCAATGTGGAACCATATTATTGGGCAAAATAATCTTTCCTAAACTTGATTTCATAATACATTCAGCATATGTGAAAATATGAGTCTTTAAGGCTGCAACTAATTTGGATGATAAAGGTGATGGTGGTGGATGATATTTGGATGATATATATGATATTTAGACGCCTGGTGGCTGAGCGTTACTGCTTCGCGCTGTCGTGCCACAGGTCCCTGGTTCGATCCTCGGGTCGGGCAAGGTTGACTCAGTGGGTCGATATCAGTCTCATCCCTTCAGTGGGTCGATAAATGAGTACCAAGCATGCTTGGGAACTAAACACTGGGGGTTCCGCGTTCGGCTGACCACCTGACTGGAACATCTGCTCCTGCACCCCAGAGCCCAAGGTCAAGAAAACTGAGATGGGCACAGTAGGCCTTGGCCCTCTTGGGCTGTCGCGCACCAGAGTTTAGTTATATATGATATTTAATGCTTTTTCAGTTTGAAATGTCGTAATAAGTTAGCTGCTAACTTAATAACGAGCTAACTGTTATCTGTTATATAGAAGGCATACGGCTTCAATGGTTTTTCTGAAAGTGAGTTTGTTTCCTGAAACAGATATTGAGAAACGTAATTACAGCTGCAATTCAATTGTTTGAAAGAAAAAGAAGAAGAAGTGATACACAACTTTATGTAAGTAATATTCTAAATCTTCGCTGAATTACCAATTGGATGCTAGATAATGATCTTTTAACAGATTTCAATCTTAAACTAATGTACTTAACTCAGTAAAAACTTGAAATAACGATGATTTTAGATCATTCACTGCAGAAAAAGGATAAATTTTAACCTTAAATTTAACCAAAACATTAAAATATCTTCTAAAATGGAAAATTGATTAATTTTCTCTCATAATGTTATTTTTTTAGTTGTCATGACTGATTATTTAAAATCAAAATAGAAAAAATAATTAAAAAAAAAAAAAAAAACAAACCCGAAATGAACAATACGCGTGATACAATATTACAGCAATTGATTGAATAATAATTGCATTGTTAAGTTATATAGTGCAGCCTCTAGCTGTGATATCTTTATGGTTAACATTTGCGAAAGTTTAACGCTTGGATCGCATTTCTTTCCTTTTTTTTTTGTCTTTAATTTAACTTGCATATAATTATTATTTCAAAAATGGCATTGTATGCAAAAATATGCATTGATTGAATTTTACCATGAGAATTAGACGAAAACAAATGTTCATTTATTTTAGTGGAGGCTGAAATCGATTTCGAAATTAAACGAGTATTGAAAAGAACTGGAAAATAAAATATCTTAAATAATTTCGCGCGAAAAATAATTGGAACTGTTTCTTTCTTTGTATTCAGGAATTTTAATCTTTCTAAGCTACTATTTATTTCGGACGCACATTGCAAACTGTAAAATAATGAGGACATCAACAAAGGAAAAACCTTGAGCTAATTATAAGCTGGACTTTAAATTATACCATTTAATTTAACTTATTGTTTTATAAGAAATTTCAAACTGAATTTAGTGGCATTAACTTGAACCATTCAGTATTGCCTGTGAAACTTGTCCTGCTGTAAAATAGGTTAAGAACTCATAATTGATTTGATTTAATAATGTATAGCACGATGCCAGTGCGACAGTCTTAAAATATTTTATTGGTTATTTACGAGAGAGGGGGAAAAAACTGCAATAGATTTTTTTTTCAAAATGTGAAGAAATAAAATAAAATTAAATGATTTTTGGTTTTAACTAAGACATTTAAAACTGCACATTTGCTTGAGTTTAAGTTTTTCTGAAAATTTAATTTTATTACATTTAAGCTAATGGAAACCAATTTGAATGACGATTGTAAAGTAATGCATCAGAAATACATGGTTAACATAAGCATTAATCATTTTGCATATGTTTAATCCTTTTTAGAATTGGGTATTGGCTCTTCAGAAGAAGATCACTGATACCCACAAATGTGACAAATAACGTCAGCACCAACTGATCGCTTATAAGCAAAATGGCGAGTGTTAAAGTTGAGCTGAGTTTCTCTACATAACTTAGAATGCTAATTAACGCTAATTATCGTAATGCTAATTAACGTAAGTTAATTAAATATAACGTCGTATCGCACATCGATTTGGTGAAATATGCTTCTTTCTAGGCTACGTCTTTTACTTAAATTAGATTTATTATTTGTTTATTGCGAGCGAGATATATTTTTGCATTGTGTACATGGCAACTTCGATGCATGATTAATTTATGTTCTACATGTCTTCATGCCTGTCTTTGTGTTAAGTAAGAAATATATAGTGAAAGAATATAGAATGTGTCATTTAAGAGAATTGATATTTTCAGGCTTGGCTTATTCGAAATAGAATGGAAAGAACAGTTGCTATCGTAAAAAATTCCAGGTTTCAACAACCAATCAGAATCGTGATACTAACACTACGTCACTTGCAGACATACCATTATAGTTGAGAATTCTTCAGTTTTAGTTTGTTGTACAGCTCACAAGGTATGAGCTTGTTATGAAATTTTCTTTTAATCTTAATAAATTTTTCCTTTATATAATAAAATATTTTCTTTTGTTTATTACGCTAAAAGTTTTATCTTTGCTTTAATAATTCCAAAAATATAATTTTTAACGTAAACTTCGCAAAAACAAACTTTTATATCAAAAATCTTAAAATAGACAAATGCATAATATGAACTGTCTTTGATGATCGCAGATGTATTGGTATAATTTTACAAGAAAAAAATGAATAGTGAATCTGAAATACCACATACCTTGTATCTCAAATTATGATTCGATGACGGCTTTGTATTTTATATATTGATAAGATACTGCTGAATTAGTAAATATCCGCATCAGTTTATTTGCTAAAATTAAGTAAAAATAAATAAAAAAATGTTTAGAAAAATGTTAGATGCTGCGATTCCAAGTTCGTCGGGAAGAAAAAGGATCACAAAATAAGCGAGAGAATATTAGTTTTAGGATTTTCTGCTTTCTACCATTTTTAGACTCTAAATTTTTTAAAAATTCCAAAAAGAACAGAAATGTTCGCAAAAGATATATTTGTTATGAAATTTAAACTCATTTTAAAGAGCTAACTATGATTAAACTAATAATAATCTGGATTGCATATTCAAGTAAATTACACTCATAAATTTTACCTAATGCAACTAAATAGCGTTTTATTAAGTTATAAAATAAATTCGTCATTTCAAAATTTTAATCAGCTGAGTAACTCTTTAGAATTTTGTTTTTCAATCACTGTTTGAAATTATTTATTTAGAATTAGCCGATTTAAGAATTTTTCATTCTTAAATAAAGTAAAAAAATTGCTTGTCTTTTGAGTTAGGTTGAAAATTGCAAAGTTCAGACTATTAACTATAATATCTACCGCGTGATTTGGTAGTGATAAAAAATTACATACGAGAATAGTTTGAATTCATTTTTTTTTTTTTTTTATTTATTTATTTTACAACCGTCGTAGAACATCAGACCCAATGTTTGGGTTTACGACTACTAATGTTCATTTCCGTAGCCTTGTAATTTTGAACCCAATCCGATGGATCAAGTATAGGGAGAAATTTGCCTTCGTGGAGGACTTTTTGATGGATTGCGTTACACGGAGAGGAAGACCATGAGAACCTCCCACGGTTAGCCTGACGGCAGGGGGACTCTAAACCATGATGCGTCTACCACTGAGGACTTTTCTCGTCAGCACTGTGGTCGGTGCAAGCCGGATGCGGATTCGTATCGACCAGCCATTGCCGGGATTCGAACCCGGTTCACCTCATTGGAAGGTGAACGCTCTATCCCCTGAGCCATCACTGCTCAATATAATTATTTAAATATTTCTTTCTAATCAAAACGAAAACATGATATAACAAATTTAATAATAACAGAAATTATATCAGCAGAACTATCACACTTTGCATATTTACACGAATTAAATTTTTTTTTTAAATCTTGTTTTCTTCCATTTTCCCATTTTTTCATTTGGAATCAGAAAACTTTAGAATCTCTGATTCTTGACTATAAATATCACACCTTCAGTGTGAGGTTCGGGAAAATTAAATATGAAATCTATAAATATAAAGTCCGCTATGCGAGTTAGTGCACTGTAAGAAAATTTTCTGCAGAGTTGCCTCCATTTTCGGTATTGAGATAAGCTAAAAGTTTTCACAGTGCACGTAGTCATATTTTTTATTTACTTTTTTATTACTATAATTTTTGTAATTTATTCATTAATTTTCTGTTAGTTTGCTTACTGACAAAACATATTTTATGACTTCATTGCAAAAGCATTGCGCTTAAAAAACAAACACATTTTCAGTATTATATTTCTTATAAATCTTTCAAACGATTGTTATTTTGTTAATTTAATATAATTAACTACAGTTCAGTACTTAAAAATGTATTTAGTTTACCTCATCGCCAAAAATGATTGCAACTATTCACTAAATTTTTTTAAAATGTATTGATAAAAGTTTTAAAAACAGCCCACGAATAATATTTCTGTTTGAAATATTTGTCATAAAATAAAAAAGAGATTACTTCCTAACAATACTAATAATAACATAAAATCTATTACACTTTGCACATTTAAAATAATCATACACGTTATTTTTTTATGTAGCAAGTCATGTTAAGTTTTAAAAAAACATTCTTCATTTTTGCATTTAAATTAGCTCAGTAATTCTTAAGAGAAAGCAGTGAGCTACTTTCACTTTTTGACCTTTTGCTTTTCATTTTTTTTCTTTCAACTTTCTACTTAATTTTTTAGGATCGAAAGAATTTCTTTTGTTATGGAAAACGCTGTTTGAACATGCTGGTAATTTTCTGCCGTTTGTGACGGAAAGCGAATCGTTAAACAAAACAATTGTTCAGAAGTTCTAGGAAATCCATTTAACGGCAACGGAAAATCTCTCACAGAAACTTTTATTTCCTCTTATAGTTCCAGGAAAATAGTAAAAATAATTTACTGGAAAAATAGGTCAATTTGAATGCGGTTGAATTTTTTGGGGATTTTATTTTATTGTTTTTATTTATATGTTTTGCCTACATAGATCGAAAAACATCTTTATGTAAGAGCAAGTAAAAATATTTACGAAATGTTTTGAATGTTTTTTCTTTCTTTCCCTTTTTTATTTATTTATTAAATTTTTTTGTTGTTGTTAAATTTAATACTTGAAGTTGGTGAAATAAATAAAGAATTGATCTGACAGAATTGAAAAACAAGTCTTTTCATGTGCAATAAATTGTTGAAAAAATTGGGAATTCAGTTTCTGTTTTGATGGATGTATGTAATCAACAAATGATATTTTACATAAATATTTTTAGTTTTACACTTTAATATCAAACGCAGCTCAATTTCCTAGAAATATTTGTGGTTTAAGTGTTTTATTTTGATATGTTTAATCTTTCAAACATAATACACGAATGAATGCATTAAGTTAAATTTAAATATATGACGCAACGAAATTTTTTAAAATAAGTTATGATAAATTCCCTATTCTTGTTTTGTTTTGATAGATATAATCCATCAAGTATGTTTGTAAAAGTATGATTTACTTTCAATTTCTCATTTTTATATGTCACAGACTAACAATTACCGAAAAAAGTGATAATAAAAAACGGTGCTTTCATGCCTACAGTTACATTGATATCGATTTGTTTTCATTTTCATATTTTAATATCACATACAACAATAATAGTAAAAAGGAACAATTATTTTGTTTTGATAGATTTATTTGAGCAATAAAACGCGCATCAATTTCCATATATTACTTCAAATTTAATGATTTATGCAAAACACATTAATTTATAAGAAAGTAATATGTTAGTTACTTTGCCTTGATTGATGTATAGTGGAAAGAAAAAACGGACAACTTAACTTTTGATCTAATGAAAGGATCTTTACGTTCTGGGAGTCATTCTTAATGGTTCAAGGGTGTGATCTCAAACACGATAGTTATTTAGTGCAGGCGATATTTTGAGTTACGAAATCAGACACAAAAACTTACTTTCTCTGAACAAACATATCTTTTTCTCGATTGATTCGAATTTCTGACTTTCAAAATACAGTGGGTGGCTGCAATCTGGGAAATATGGTACAATATTATGGTCCCCATAATATGGTCAGGTGAGCGATCCAAAGTTTGGACCCCTTAATGTTAATTTTACTTTATGCGTATCTCGCAACATCTCGAGCAAATTTTAAGAGCATTGATAAATTTTTGTACACAATTATAAAATTAGTTTATTCAAATATAATTTCCATGCAAAAAAAAAAAAAGCTTTAGATAAATATTTATAATTTTTATTATTTTATTTAATATTTTTGACTCGACAATTTTTTGAACTATGTGGTATACAAAATTTTACATCATTTTAAGGAAAATAATTTTATATGGCAAAATACAAAATTTGATTGAAACCGATCGAATATTTCCTAAGAAATCGAATTTTTAAAATACGACTTTCTCGAAATTCAATTTCCCAGGAACTATTCGACCGATTTCACGTAAATTTTGTATTATGCTATGCAAAATTATTTTCTTTAAAGTAATGTAAAAATTTGCATGCTTTAGAATTCAAAAATTTTCGGTTAAAATTAAATAAAATAATAAAAAAGTGATAAATATTTACTAAAAGTTATTTTTTACATGGAATCTTTGAATAAAAAAATTTTATAATTGTGTGCAAAAATTTTTCAATTCACTTTAAAATTTTTCGAGATATGGCACAAAATGAAAAAAGTGAGATTAACATTAAGGATCCAAACATTGGATCTATCTACTGGCCAAACTATGGGGATCACATTTCCCAGATTGCGGATAGCCCTATATTTTGGGACTCAAAAATTCAAATCATTTGAAAAAAAAAAAGGTATGATTATTCAGAGAAACTATGTTTTTGTGTCTAATTCTGTAGATTAAAATATCTTCTGCATTAATTAATTAGCATATCTGACGTTACCTACTCAAACTATTGAGAATGAGTCCTAGAACTTGAAGATCCGATCATTATATCAAAAGTTTTTCCGGGTAGTCTTTTTTACCCCACATTGTATTACTCTATTTATTATAATTTACAAAAACTCCAGTTTATGTTTGATTTCAAACTATTTTACATCATGCATGGAGAAAAAAGATTCTGACAAAATTATCGAACAGTATGGTAATGTCAATTTTAGTACAGAGGGAAAAAAACATGATTCTAGTTAATAAAATTAAAATATACGGAATTTAAATCATTCATTCGGTAATTTTTTCGATCACATGGTAACGGTTTACCGGAAATTCTAGTTTTAATTAATTATTGTTCTTATTAAACATTTAGTAAAAAATACAAAATTTAAAAGTAAATTTAACCGACAGTTTTAATGCGATGTTAAGGTTTCATGATAAAATGGCCACATTTTACCACCTTTATCAAATTTTATCACGCATTTTAAAACTATATTAAGTTGCTTATTTTACCAAAATCATTATCAAAGGGCTTCGGTAAAGATTACTGAGCTTTTTGGTGTTCCCGTAGAGCCAGGAACACGGTAAATGTCACCATATTCAGTTAGTTTTCAGTTAGTAATGAAACACTGACTAAATCTAATCAGTTAGTTCAATTGAAATTAATCAGTTAGATTCAGTTAGTGTTTCCTTAGTAAATAGCTCAAAGTCAAGAAAGAAGAGGACTAATCATTTTGTTCAGCCGTAGATGAATAATTTAACAATAACTTGTTAGAAGAAATCTCTTCTTATTTGTTACTTGTTGCTTTCTAACGCATGCGCTCTGAAACACTTGTGAACGGGAATATTTTGTGTGCTTGTCAGCTGGATTAGGGATTTCGTATAGCGTGTTTAGCTTAGAATTCAATCGTCGAATTCTTCAAGGTTTTATTTACTTTTATTACTTTGGCTTTTATGCGAGCTTCAGGGCGCATAGTTCCTTTTCCCAACTATTTTATAGTTCAAGTATGTTCTAAGCTTGGTTCTAAGTCTGTTTTTATTTTCAAGTTTTTAATAACTAGTTTGTTTTGGCAATTGAGTTTCATTTCATTATTCGATGGCTCATGTTAGTTTAATTCATGTTAGTTTTCCCCCACACATTTTGTTTCAATTAATATCTATCAATGATAATTGCATTAACGCAAATTTAGCTTTAATAGTTTCGAAGTTTGAAGTCCAGTAATCTAAAAATTAGTGAGAGGGTTTTAGTTTACATTAAAGAACGTAGGGCTTGGATTCTTGGTTGGGCCACCTTCATTATTTTGCAGTTCAATGTTAGCAAATACTGGTGTTTTAATTATTTAAGATACTTTATGAAGTTATAAAATCGCCAACATGTCTGTGTAGGCCGGGATAGCCTAGTCGGTTGGACGCCGAGGCCATGTCCAAGAGTTCGTGGGTTCGATCCCTGCCGGCCGCAGACTTCCCGTGTTGTAAATGGTGACTGATGCACGGTAAATCTGTCGAGTCGCAAAGTCTTCCATGTTCCCATAACAAATCAATACCTCTGGGGGTACTGACACAGGAGTTACCTTGTCTTCTGGATTGGTTCAAAATTACAAGGCTACGGAGTTGAACATTAGTAGTCGTAAACCCATAAAATTGGGTCGGCTGTTCAACGACGGTTATAAAATAAAATACTGACAGTTAGTTGCTTTTAATTAATAGCAAACCAGATTTGCCATGTCTGATCTGGTTGCCCAGTTACAGAAACCATATCAAGGCTAATATTTTGGTGGATTGTTTGGGAAGTATACTAAAATACTAAAATGCTGTCGTGTCCGTTTTATTTCTTCAGTTTGTTTTGAGACTTGAACCTGAATCTCTATTCATCACATTTAGATGAAAATGAAAATCGCAGAATTCGGACAGTCGTTTCGATCTTAATAGCGAATTACTTAAATATTTTCTGAGTTAAAAGAAATGATACATAAATAAATAAACTAACAAGTAAATAACTAAAAAAAATTTCGCTGAAAAATGAACGAACATGAAACAACATTAAAATTTGATTTTTTCTTGCATGAAAGGAAAAGAAAAATTAAGAGATTATTCCTTAGAATTGTTTCTGCTTACATTACATGAAAAAATTTAAAATGTGGATTAAGATTTTTCTTTCCATTTTTTAAAAAATTAAATTGATTTTCTTCCCTGCAGTAGTTACGTACCTTTCTTTTCAAAGGCATCTAATCTTACACTGAGGAAAAAAGTATTGTTAAAACTATCAAAATATGGTAAAATTTACCATGTTAACTTTATGGTCTGCACAAAAAGCTCGTTAAATTTTACCAAAGAGGTTTGGTAATGATTTTAGCAAAATTGACAATAAAACGTAATTTTATAATATTTGATAAAATTTGATAAATGTGGTAAAATTCAGTAATTTTATCATGATATCTTAGAGAATGGTGTTAAAACCATTTATTCGATTGAATTTACTTTTCAGTTTTGTATTTTTTACTAAATGTGTGGTCATAACAATAATAAATTTAAAAACTAGAATTTCCGGTAAACCGTTAACATATGAATGAAAAAATTAGTAATTGAATACCGTGTAAAATTGGTTTTATTAGCTAAATTTACATTGTCTTTTTATTAAAAATGTTATTACTATACTATACGGTAATTAACCAGAATTTTTTTCAACGCGCTGAGTTTGCCCCAAGCACCCAAACTCCCTTGCACGCCACTGCCTTTAACTGACGATGATTTAAAAAAAAAAAAAAAAAAAAAAAAAAAAAAAAAATTATATCCTCGATCTTTTGCAACACCCTAACAAGACTGCGTGCCTGTTTATCAAAACACCACTTTTAATACAATTCAGGTAAAAAGGTGAGTAAACAGTTAATGTGTAACGTGCTAAAATAAGCACCAAACTCGACAAGACTCTTCCCGCATTTTAAGTTTAATACACCCCTCAATTTTCTTAGCCTCCATTTTTCAGGCACTAAGACATGCCCACGGAAGCAAAGCTACTTTTAGAACGTCGTTTTGAAGGAAATATTTTATTTTCCTCGGCAAGTAACACGTAAAAAGTACATTAATTGCCCCACCGCGTGTGAAATTGTAGCCGCGCGATCACCCGCCTAAAGGGCAAGATATACATAAAAAGAAACAAAAAATATTTTTTTGATTAATCGCCAAATTATGACAACCCAGTCTTAGGAACTGCCCTAATGCTTCTGTATTTATTCGTTGGATTCTAATCACTTGTCTCTCCTAACAACCGTGGGCGTAACCAGCGCTTTAACGCGCATGCGTATTTGAGATATGAAATAGGGGCAAGGGGGAGAGATAGAGGTAAAATTATTGGCGACCAAAAAAACGCAATGGTAAAATTTTCTTACTTTTTTTTTTTTTAATATAGTTCATTTCGTGTAAGGAATACAGAATGCCTTGTTATTCTGCGAAATTATTCCAAACACTTGGGGCAAAATTTTGGAGCAATTAAATGGTAGCTGCTGGTAATGAGTTTTGGCGAAATGTGCTTTTTGATCATTTTTAGATATAATTCTTAGCCAAGTGTAATAACACTTTCCCCTACATTTTGGTTCGTCTAATAGCCGAAAGCAATTTGAGTTCTTGCCAATTACATTGCTATTTCTAAATAGTTAATAAGCACTCCAGTGGCCCTAACCATTGTATGTAATGATTAGTAAATGTTTTTGCATTTAACGCTTATTATAGAACGTAATAGTTAATAAGATGGATATATTTGGCCTCGTCTTAATGTAATCATATGCATAAGAGTAATAATGTAGCAGAATTATATTTGAAATTACAGATTTCTTCCCTCATTATTAAAGAAAGTAATTTATTTGCGTTTGTTTTCATTTATGAAATAATCAGTCACACAACTTCTAAAAACTAGAATTAATGGGGGCTTAAAAAAGCTTCACTGCAAAATGTTGCGTAGACGCAATATTTCGCAGTGATGTAATAATTACCGAAATGAAAAAGAGAGACTGTGTTTATAGGCGTGTCTCTTAATTAAAACGCACAGCAGCGTTGGCATTTAATCGTTAAAGGTTACATGAATATTTTTATAACACAAAAACAATTTTGAATTTAAAAAAATGTTTCTTTGTTGCTCTATTTGAAATACTGAAATTATTGAGTTTTGATAGTGTAATGAATTATTTTTTTGCATGTTTTATTATGGTTTATTAATTAGATGTCGCAAATTTAAAGAAATTTTCTTATAATTTTCGGATAAAATGTTCAACCGACTACAATATAAAACTTTAAACTAAATTTTGATCCTGTAATAGTCGAAAGTAGTTTGAGTGCTTGCCAGTTTCATTGCTGCTAAATGAAAACACTGTAAAAAAAATTCCGGAACAAATTACGGTAAACACTACTGGCACTTAAAAGTGCATCATCCGCAAAATCCATTTTACTGTAAAATATTATATATTTTTTTGTTATGATTTATTATAAATTTTTTTGGTATGATTTATTTAATTATTAGTAACGATTTATTTAATTAAATGAAAATTACAGTATATCAGATTTTTTATTCGTAACATGTTCCGGTAAAAATGGATTTTAAGGTAAAAAGTACCAGTACTTTTTACCGGAATGTTTTATATTGCTCTCCAGAAATCTGGTAAATATTTTGCCACTTAAAGCATATTATTGTGTTTTAGAGAATTAAATATTAAGTTAAGAGTACATATTTGGTTTCGTCTAAATGAAATCATAAGCACTGAAGTTAAAATGTTGCACAACAAAATTTGCAATGACTGATTTTTTTTCTGTATGCTTTTTTTACGAATAAAAATTATTTTTGTATGGTTATTTGTATGACATTTTTTATTAGCGGGAAAACCCAGCAGCATATACAACTACAGAGAGAGAGGGAGAGAGAGACACAGAGAGAGAGAGAGAGAGAGAGAGAGACAGAGAGGCAGAGAGAGAGAGAGAGACAGAGAGAGTATGGGGCACAGAGAATGCACTCACACATGCAAAAAGAACAATTCATGCTTTATAACTACTTTTAAGCTGTCAAAAATATAGTTCTTATTAATATTTCCAAAAATATTTCTGTGATATAATCTTGGCTATACCTTTATCATTTTGGAAGGGTATTTATGAAATATTTCAATTTACTTCTATTGTCATGCCATTATATTTTAGAATTTCTTCTTACTGTACATTTTTGTAACTGTACATTGTTCTGAATGTGCATTTTTTTAAAGATGATCTTAAAAATATTTCTGTAACATGCCCTTGAGAACACATCTACCATACACTCTAAAAACTGTACCTCTGATTTCAGAGGCACATTTGAATCATTTGTGCCTCTGAATTTTAAGGGCACAACGTACCTTTAAAAATGAAAGGCACAATGTACCTCTGATTTCAGAGGCACATTTGGATCGTTTGTGCTTCTGAATTTTAAGGGCACAACGTACCTTCAAAAATGAAAGGCACAATGTACCTCTGATTTCAGAGGCAAAATCAGATGTACCTCTTAACTTGGAAGGTACATTGTACCTTAGATTTTGCTTTTATGTACCGCTCATTGAAACAAGCATTTAGTGGTACCAAAACCTGTTATTTACCAGATTTGAACACATTTTTTTTTACCTATTTGTAATTTGCTAGCACTTTATGTAAAAAGGGACTTTCTGTTTGGTTTACACTATTACCAAGATATTAATTATAATAATTCTTAATGAAAAATATTTCTCAATTCTTTGAATATTGGCCACTTGAAAGTGATCATTTCAAAGGATTCCATCAAAGGCTTTTTCATAGACAATTATAAAATATGTAAATTTATACCATTTCTTTAATTATGTAGCGTTTAATGATACTTCAACAACTACAATGATGCTTTTCTAATCAGATATAGGTACAAAAAGATAATATTTATTACTGTTAAGCCAAGTCAATATAATTCATGAATTTTTTTTTCTTTTCCAAAAAGCATCCTCAAAATGGAAATTTATTATAAATTTAGATATTTTTTAAATATTTAGAGATTTCATAAAATAGTTTTATAAGGATCAAAAATTAAACACTAAATATCATGAAATCTAATATCTTTTATTTTCACACATAAAGAACAATTTTACATAATTTAGTAACAGTTGCAATATGATGTATACAGTTGCACAAATTTGGAAAAACATAGAATATTTTAAAATGATAGATGTAGATTTTGACAACTTGGATATTTTATAACATAAAATATGCTTAAACAACTGACTTAACAAGTGTAAAATAAAAGATTTCTTTCCATTGAAATGAATATTTTTAAAATCCAGATTTTAGCGAAACATATTAACCCGTTAGGCGCCATCATTCCCATTTTGGGAACATTAGCTTTCAATTTTTTTAGAACTAACTGTACTTAATATTATTTAATCGATGATTTTATTTGAGCTCAGAATATATGAAAAGCCTTCTGCAATTTTTTTGGAAAGCTTGTTTCAGAGTTTTTTTTTTATTGTATTTTAAAAAACGTGAAATTCTGCATTTTTGCCCCAATCATTAAACATGCATTTGTTTTATAAATATTATTAAAATAAAAATTACTTTCGTGCTTAAACTTGATTACAACAATCGGATATAATTCTCTTTTCTATAATCCGAATTTCGATGTCTACAGTATTTCTTAAAATGTCCTATTTCACCACAATAGAAACATTCACGTTCAGATCTAAATTTCTTCACAATACTTGGCGAATTCCATTTCTCATTAAAATGTTCTTTCTGGCGATCGTTATTACACGGAATAGCTTGTGGATCATACTGAAAATTGGCAATGAGATTTTCTTTAAAGTAATAATAATTATCATCATAAATTTCTGACCTTTCAGCAGGAATAAGCTGTAAAGCACACGAAAACCAAAGATCGAAATTCACACTAAATCTCTTCGCTTTCTGTTCAAAGAGTTCGAAGTACCGTCGAATTCCACACTTCTTGGCATCAATTTTAAACATCTCATTCACTAATTTTTTCTAAAGTAGGAAATCCTTAATAACAATAATATTTGTCACCAATTCTTTCAAAAACTTAATAAAACATTTCTGGAACGGATCCCACCGCTGTCACCAATTAATACATAGCTGTAGCGTATCAAGCTATATTAAAGAGCTGCTCAGTTTTTTATAAAAACATTTATTTCACACCACAACAAATACAATAACAAATATAAAGTACCCGTAACGGGATAGTTAAATCTTATAAAGGAAACTAGAAAAAGTGCCCGTAGCGGGATATATGAAAACTCACCCGTAACGGGATAGATAAAATATCATAAAACAAACTAGATAAACCCGTAACGGGTAATACGAAAACTCAAATTCCACACAAAACTAATTCTAAAAAATCAACAACTTTCTGGTGTTCTAATTTTATCGTCTGCTTTTATTATTTGTATTTCGTCATAAAATATTTCATTGATGTGCGCATGCGCTTCTTCTCCGTTACATCGTACCGAAGAAAAAAAAGGGAAGCCCATTTGAGAGGCACAGGGAACCGGTAAAATCCTTTCGTACCGCACATTGACTCGCGTTTGCTTTGGTGCCCTTCATTTCTTGTGGTGCCTCTCATTTTTAAAGGCACATTAGTTATGTGCCTCTAACGCGAGAAAATAAAGGGTACATTTAGCTTGTGCCTTTTATTTAAGAGGTACAGTTTTTAGAGTGTATAAGAAGGAGATTAACGAAATATTTTTGCAATGTCTTCTTTTAAAAATCACGATTTGGTTCCAAAGTAATTTTTATGCCGTTATGTTGCGGAATTATTATTAATCTCACAAAATGTATAGTTCTTAATGATGCTACCAAATTTCGATAGTGAGATCTTATAATATTTATGAAATATTTCTGCAATGTTTTCTTTGAAATATTTCAATTTGGATCTGTACAATTTCTATGTCCTTATGTTTCGGAATTTCTTTGATTCTTATAATATATAGTTCTTAATTTTGCATCCAAAAATATTTCTAAATTGTAATCTTAGAAATATACCAGCATTTTAATGGAATATTAATGAAACATTTCTGCTATATTTTCTACTAAATGTGTCTATTTGGTTCTATTTTAATTCTTTTGAAGCGTATTTTTAAAACATGATAAATCAGAAATAATTTGAAATATTATTGGGGCGATGCGGAGATTCCAGCTTTCTCGGAAATAAATAAAAAGACTTATGTAACTTTTAAACACATTACGTAGCTTTTAAATTTTATTTTGTAATTTACCAAGGCAATAAACGTTATTATTACGTTCAAAAATAATCAGGGTTGTGTGATTTAAAATTTCATTAGATAACGTTTAATTAACATTTCTATTGTATATTTATAATTTTTAAACTCAATTACATTCATTAACGAAGACAGACGAAAATCATCCTTTTTTTTTTGTAGAATCACCGTAGTTGGATTGAATAATTTCGTACGGAGAAAAAAAATTTCTGATAAAAATTTCCGTACTGCATGATTATGGGATTTATGGTAAAAGTAACCATAATTCTGGTTAATAAAACCAAAATATTTGGTATTTAAACATTTCATAAGGTAATTTTTCCTTTCATATGGTAACGGTTCACCGGAAATTCTGACTTTAAAAACTATAGTTCTTATTAAAACACATTCAGTAAAAAATACAAAACTCAAAAGTAAATTTAACCAAATAAATGATTTTTATGTCATGCTCTTAGGTATCTTAATTAAAATTACCAAATTTTATCACTTTTACCCAATTTTATCACTTATAAAATCATATTTTATTGTTAATTTTACCAAAGAGCTTCTTTAAAAATTCCCGAACTTTTTGGTGTTCCCATAGAGCCAGAAACACCAAATTTTACCATATACTGGTAGTTTTGACCATACTTTTTTCTCAGTGTGTTGTTTAAACACTCACTAGAATTTTAAAAGTGGCCTAATGTGCAGATGTAAAAACATGCTAAAGTCATTTATAATAATAAAGATATATTTATATATTATTGTACTGAGTCTTTGAATTTTTCTTTCAACTCATCTTTTCTATTTTCAATAGAAAAGATGCTTTAAACAGCTTTCTCGGAACTTCGCATTGGAAATAGAAAAGCTCTATCCACTTAACACATTGCTCATCGAAACAATAACTTTACTTTCAATTCATCTTTTCTATTTTCAACGGAAAATATGTTTCAAACAGCTTTCTCGGAACTTTGCATCGGAAATAGGAAAGCACTTAGCACATTGTTCTTCGAAACAATAAATATCATCTACTTAAAAAAGAGGAAAAAAAACGTATTTATAAAGAGTGGATGGCAAAAATAGTTGGATAGATAGAGTGCAAGGTAAAAGTAATTGAGCATTTTAATTGTAATTACATATCGAATTCCAGTCACCGCTGAAAATGTTAAAAAGGGGGAAGGAAAAAAAAATGGATCTCGGCGGACATTACTTTAGGCGCTCGATCATCAAAACAAGGACTCATTTAGTAGTTCGTCCTATCATTTGATTCTTCATCATTCGATGTCTCCTAGTATGTCATTTGGGCAATTACGGGACAGACTGTGACACACACGGACACCGTTTTGTATCCTGCCCCAGGTTATTCATATGGCGGCATACGGAATCGTTACATCGTTTTTCTTGATTATATATTTCAGTCTATCAAATTCTTCTTCCTCTGGTTATGGAAGAATATAAATCATACTACGCTATTTAAACACTGAGAGAAAACTTTATTCTGATGAATTCTACTCTATCAAGAAATTCGGTTCAAGAATAAACCATGATTGTGTAAATTTGATGAAACTTAAATGAAATCAAATTGAACCTTGTTGATCCATAAGTTCATGTACCAACGTAAATATTTAAACGCTGATAGAAAACTATATCCTAATGAATTCTATTCTGTCAAGAAATTCAGTTCAAGAGAGCCATAATTGAGTAAATTTGCTGTATTTTAAATCTTATTGATCCATAAGTTCATGTATCAACATAAGTACTTAGACGCTGATAGAAAACTTTATTCTTATGAATTCTATTCTATCAAGAAATTCGGTTCAAGAAAGAAGCATAATTGAGTAAATTTGCTGTATTTTAAATAGGGTCAATTTGAATCTTGTTGATCCATTAATTCATGTATCAACATAAGCACTTAGACTCTGATAGAAAACTTTATTCCGATGAATTCCATTCTATGAAGAAATTCGGTTCAAGAATAAACCATGATTGTGTAAAATTTGCTGTAACTTAAATAGGGTCAAATTGAACCTTGTTGATCCATAAGTTCATGTATCAACGTAAATATTTAAACGCTGATAGAAAACTATATCCTAACGAATTCTATTCTATCAAGAAATTCGGTTCAAGAAAGAAGCATAATTGAGTAAATTTGTTGTATTTTAAATAGGGTCAATTTGAATCTTGTTGATCCATTAATTCATGTATCAACATAAGCACTTAGACTCTGATAGAAAACTTTATTCCGATGAATTCCATTCTATGAAGAAATTCGGTTCAAGAATAAACCATGATTGTGTAAAATTTGCTGTAACTTAAATAGGGTCAAATTGAACCTTGTTGATCCATAAGTTCATGTATCAACGTAAATATTTAAACGCTGATAGAAAACTATATCCTAATGAATTCTATTCTATCAAGAAATTCGGTTCAAGAAAGAAGCATAATTGTGTAAATTTGCTGTATTTTAAATAGGGTCAATTTGAATCTTGTTGATCCATTAATTCATGTATCTACATAAGCACTTAGACTCTGATAGAAAACTTTATTCCGATGAATTCCACTCTATGAAGAAATTCGGATCAAGAATAAACCATGATTGTGTAAAATTTGCTGTAACTTAAATAGGGTCAAATTGAACCTTGTTGATCCATAAGTTCATGTATCAACGTAAATATTTAAACGCTGATAGAAAACTATATCCTAATGAATTCTATTCTATCAAGAAATTCGGTTCAAGAATGATCAATAATTGTATAAATTTATTGCCACTTAAATTGCGACAAATTGAACTGTGTTAATCCACAAGTTCGTGCAATCAAGATAAGGATTAATTAATTTACATTATAATACTGTGCAACTTGGTATTATTTTAAAATTGGAGCAAGTTGCACTACATTATGGTTTAACATTCTCCGAAATTCGGTTATACTTTGAATTATAATATTGTGTAACTGTGTTAAAGCCTGATAGCGTTTAAATTAAAGCCTATTTAACCATAATTTCATACGAGCAAGTTTAAGAAAGTTTTGTTTACATTATAATATGGTACAACTTGACATCATATTAAGGTTGGAGCTATTTTGCCTTATATTATGGTTTTAAGTTCTTCAAAATTCAATTTAAGATTGAAACATTGAATATTCACAGCATTGAATAATAACATTGTGTAAATTTGCCACAGTCTTAATAGGTTACTTGTTGAATTTTATTCAACTATAATTTTGTACAATGAAATTTAGGAATATTTAATTTACACTATAATATGCTACAACTTGACATCATATTAAGGTTGGATAAAATTTGCACTACATTATAGTTCAATGTTCAAAATTTTTAACATCGCAGAAAATATTTTAATCGATGGATTGTGTAACAAAAAAAGTTTTACAATTTGTTTAAAGATATGAAGTTACTCTGCGTTATTTTTCGTAAGTTAAAATTCTTCTTGGTTAAAAAATTAATTAAACTGAATTATTCATAATTTAATTTTTAAAACTTGTGTAAATACTCAATATTTTATTTAAAAGCTTCATATATTATAAATTTCACTAAAATAAAAATGTACTTTACACTCTATGTAAAAACTCTACGTAGGAAGGTTATCAAATAGGCATAATTTTAAGGGCTATTTTCTTTCAAATTAAAGAATAAGTCAAAACCCTTAATGCATGCATTATTATGTATATTCATTAATCTGTAAATTGTAAAAAATATGTATATATAGTAATAATAAATAGAAGAGAAGGAAAGTTGACTAATTTGCAGCTACTAAATCTTTCGTAAACAACTCTAGACACACTCTAAGACAAATAGCTTATACCGTTAAATCCTAATAATGATGTTTAATTGAATTTTTTGTTTTCGATTAAGTTGAACCCTATTGCATGTAATGTAATTTAACAAGGGTTAATTTGTTCCATAATATGACCACATCAATAAGGTTGCAGAAAAATTTCTAACAGTGTAAAATCTGATAAAAATCGCTATAAAATATAGTGACGATCTTTTCTTTTTTTAAAAAATAAATTTCAAATTACTGAGCTTGGAGAAAAAATCATATGCATTGTGAAGCTGATTTTATCTGGATACAATAATACCGTCAGAAAGTTTTAAAAGATAGAATAAGGTATTTGATACGCAGGTGTTAAAATCTGTTAAAAATCTTATATCGTTATTGAGCTGGTAAAAAATAAAATGTACAAATAATGCTCTTTGAAAAATGTCAAAATAATAAAGAATTTAAATCTGTAACAATGGCATCTTAGTGTTAAAGCTGATAAAAAACTTAAAACCAACTTTCAAATAAAAAAAAATAAAAACTTGGTACTTAAAACATGAAAAATTTAATATTAATGTTGAGATTAATAAAAAAATTGATACAACTATACTACATCCTAAAAATTATTAATAATTAGGTATTTAAATGTTAGAAAATGGTATATCATTGTTAAGACAGATAAAAAAAGGAACTCAATACAATTATACTATTTAAGAGGGGAAAATGGCAGTTGAACACTGAGGAAAATAGTATGGTCAAAACTACCAGAATATGGTAAAATTTACAATGTTTCTAGCTCTATGGAAACATCATTAAGTTCGGTAATTTTTACTAAAGCACTTTTGTAATGATTTTGGTAAAAATAACAATAAAATATGGTTTTATAATGAGAGATAAAATTTGATAAATGCGGTAAAATTGGATAATTTTATTTTGATGCCTTAAAGCGTGGCATTAAAAAAAAAAACATTTATTAGAATTAAATTTACTTTTCAGTTTTGTATTTTTCTACTAAATGCGTCGCAATAAGAATTACAATTTTGAAAATCAAAATTTTTGGTAACCAGTTACCATAGGAGCGGAAAAATTACCAAATAAATGATTTAAATACTGCATTTTTATTTTTATTACCAGAATTATAGTTTTTTTTTCTTTTCAGAAATGTCATTATCATACCGTAAGAGGATTCCACCAGAATTATTTTTTCTCTGCACAATAATATAATTGATACATGTATAGTGGACACAATAATATCATTCTGGTTAATAAATTCAATTTGCGATATCTAAGATTTCTTGTTATGACTTAATTTCACCTTTATCTGCTAAAATTTTTTGACCAAATTCAGTTAGAAATTCGCGGTAAAATATTCTTCCTTAATAATCATTCCCTAATAACCATAAATCGGTAAAAAATTCTTCGAAAAAGTGCAAAAAGTTTATATTACACAATTCTTTTTGTACTAAGATAAATCTAAAAATAATATCATAAGATATCATAAAAATAAATAAATAATTTGCGTGAAAGTCACGCCAAAAATTTGCATCATTATTTGTAACATTCAAACTTAATTTTAGTTTACTAATGGACGCAAATATCCTTGCTCTCAGGTTACAATCTGTAACCTTCCTCTTTTTAAATCTCATTATCAAATCACGAGGCAAGGAGAAACCAAATAATGACCATAAAGAATTGTTTTTAAAGACCTTCACAAACACAAAGAATCTGACCATCAAAGGTGGAGAGGTTAAACTAGATATTATCAACGTTTTTAAATTGCAAGGCATTTATTTAAATTAACTACAGTCATCGAATAAAATGAATGTTTCAGTGTTCATTTATTAACAGACAATCAAAAAATTATGCTTGTGAATACATACATTCTATTTTAAAATAAAATAACTTAAATCAATTTGATTTTTACGAAAATTAAACTTTTTATTAACGAGAAATATTTATGAAAAATGCTAGTGCAAATTTTATAAATGTATGTCTTTTTCATAATTTATTCAACATACTGTAATATTTTTTTTAAAAAGAAAAATCCGTTATTTATTTTCTATTGGCATTTTACTTTAAATTAATTTATAAAGGCAACTGAAGTATTTTAATAAATAATGGATTATTGATTAGATCTAAATATAATTACAGGTCTCAAAAACGTTTTAAAAAAAACCTGGTTATAAAAATCCTAAATTTCGGAATTTTTTAACTTTTTCATGGAACGCTAGTGTTCCCCCGAACATTATCTGAGAACCGTTAATCTAATAAGAAAATTTATTTTTCGATTTATTGTAAGAAAATTTTGCCGAATAAATTTAAGAATACAGTTTAGTTTTAGAGTATCATTGAGCATATTTCATTTTCTTTTAAATATTTAATTCTGCTTTTTTAAATCTCTAACTACAAAATTTATCATAAAAAGTTTGCACAGTAAATGTAATAAAATATTTTTTGAATAGTTAGAACTGAAATTTAATACAATTTAAAATTTTAAAGCATTTTTTCTTCAAAATATGTTTAAAGCAAAAGAGTGGGCAATTATTAGATTTAAACGGATCATGATAATGTGGGCAAGCCATAGTAAAGCTAATGATTGTCTTCTAGTGACTTATTGTTTTATTAATGCTGACAGATTGTAATACAAATGCTTACAATACATTAAGAGCAAAACTATTCTATTGTCAAAATAAATTGCAATATATTAACAACAATGCTGTTAAATTTCAATCATTTATGCGTGGATCATCGAATGTTTGAATTCTTATTGTCCTTGACTTAAGTAATTTAGATTTTAATCTGTTGGCAAAATTTTTTAGACTGTACAAATTAACCACTCATATCATCAACCAATGAATCGAATAACAATTGCTTTGTTTCTTATTTTAAAACCATTTAGAAAACGGGGAAGTATATTTTTATAAACATTGAGAGACATCTCTGAACCAAACTAAAGTTTTAGGGGTGGAGACGGGAGAGGAATTCTAAATATACCCATTAAAAAAATTCGAAATATATTTGGCGGTAAGCTTTGTATTATGGACACAATTCAAAATACTTACTCAAAATGGACACAGCTCAACATTTGTGCTTAAAGAATAGATACAGATCAAAATTTGTGTTTTAGATAATGGGCACAGCTAAAAATACGCGTGTAAAAAATGGGCAGAAATTGAAATGTAGGTATAAGAAAATGGACACATCTCGAAATGCGTGTTTACAGTAATGAACACAGCAAACAATTCGTGTTTAAAAAGTTATTACAGATCGAAATATCTGTTTAAGATAATGAACTCGACTCGAAATGGGCGTTTACGGTAATGGACACAGCTCGAAATACATGCTTAATATAATAGACATAGCTCAAAATACGTGTTTAAGAACTGGACACACATCGAAATGCGTGTTGAAGATAATCAACACTGCTCAAAATTCGTGTTTAGAAAATGGTTACAGATTAAAATGCGTGTGTAAGAAAATGGCATAGCTCGAAATGCGTGTTTAAGATAATAGACACAGCTCAAAATGCGTGCTTAAAAAATGGACACAGCAAAAAAAGTACCTTTTCAATCTTCAACCCAAATTCAACAACTAAACGAGGAATCTCGAGCTTACTTTTCATTAATTTCTTAAACACTAAGCAATCTGAGCATAATCGTTACGGGGCAATGTCCCAGACTTAGAGACTTAGAGTAATAAAGTATATATATATATATATATATATATATATATATATATATATATATATATATATATATATATATATATATATATATATATATATATATATATATATATATATATATATATATATATATATATATATATATATATATATATATATATATATATATATATATATATATATATATATACTTTATTACTCTAAGTTCGTACGACGTGAGTTTAATACCACAGTTAAGATTAATAAAATACGTTCCCAACATTGCAAAAATAGCTATTGACATATAAAGCCGTTTAAAAAAAAAACTTATTTTAAAAAACGTACTAAGTGATTTAGAAAAGTGGATGTCACGTCATCACATTATGCGAGTTTATTTTGACCCATTTAATTTCTTCGTTTAAGAAAGAAAAACTTGCGCAAGAGAAATAGGAAAAAACAAAATAAAATGCCATATCCATTTTTGTAAATAGCTGTGTTTATTTATTTAAACATGCATTTTGAGCTGTGTCCATTTTCCTAAACACGTTCATATGTCCATTTTCTAATGCACATTTTGAGTTGTGATCACAATAAAAAGTCCACTGACCAACTGATGTTGGATATTCACTCTGTTCGGCAGTATCCTTCGAAGCATGCAATATACAATACTTGATTGAATTTTAGAAATATAGCGTGCGTTATTTTAAATTCTCTATTGATTTTTCCTGAACATAATAAAATTTTAAATTCCATATTTTTTGAAAATTAGATTATATATTTACACGCTTTTAGATTTTTTACGAATATTTTTCTCTTTTTGCGCTATTTAAGTTAAAAAATAAATTTTCAGCATTATTCAAATCGCTTTTAATCAGGTCAAACAAAAATAAAATAAAATTTTAAAATATCCTAAAATACTAAATCACTTACTCCGAAACTAAAGTGAATAATTTCAATGTCTTACTATTTTAATCTTTGGAATAGCTAAAAATTATCAAGCGCTATTTCTCCTAATCTAATTAAGCGACGCCTTTATTTTCTACCTTTCTCGAAAGGTATAAAATACTGTCAAATAATGTAGTCTTGGTCAAGTAGTTTTAATATTGTAGTAATGCAGTCTTAGAAAGGCATAATGAAGTCTTTAATATCAAAAATAAGCACAAAAAAGCAAAGGAAAGGTAAATCAAAGAGTTAACCAAAAATTTATTGTAAGTAGTGTTATAACTAAAAATAAATGAATCAGACAGTAATTTTTAATCTAGTTAAATGTTTTATTTTTAAATCTCACAAGAAAAACGTTAATGACAAAAGTTAGGTTTACGAGACTGCATTACAGAAAGCATATAATTTTATTTGGCATATTCATTCATCAAAGAATTGAAATTTTTGAAATATTCTGAAATAAAAAATACACTGATTTAAAGTTTTGATCTTTAATTCTATAGGATTAAATGTTATTTCAATCATAAAAAATGAATGAATAAGACAGATGCAAAGTATTGATTTGTAACTCTATAGGGTTAAATGTTATTTATATTATTAAAAATCTGAATGAACAAAACAGATTTAAAGTTTTGACCTATAACTCTAAAGGATTATATGTTATTTTTATTATAAAAAAATGATTGAATAAGGCAGATTTTATATAGGCAGAATACCTGATGTTACTTTATAAATGTTTAAGTTTTTTAACTTACAAATCTTACTAGAGGGAAAAGAAACGGGCTAGCATGGTACGACAGTATATCATACAGTTTAATACTCGATATATTTATCAAACGTTGAAAGTTGTTTGTTGAAAACGTGTTTTGTTATTTAAACTATATTATTAACATCTATTTCTATATTTTTTTTTTTAAAAAAAGGAACGAAAGAGACTATAGGAAGAATAGGTTTTAAATTGATTATAAATGTTTTTCTTACAAATCTAACAACAAGGAAAAAGACAAGGGCTAATTTTGACCGCACATCATAGTGAATTAGTATTTAGTATATTCATAAAAATGTGAAGTCATGAAAATTCTCCTAACTAGAAAATAATTATTTTATAGTTTCATTTGTGAAGTATAAGACAAAAAGTTATTTCGACAACAGAAAAAAAGAAACAATGTCTTTGAAGGCTATCTGAATTATAAATGATATTGAGATCATGTTACTTGAAATATTTATTATTAATTTTGGAAGCTAAAATTTAATTCATTAAATAAGTCTCAAGATAATTAATGAAATGAAATAAAAAGAGTTACTTTTTCAGTTTTCTGACATGAAAAATATAAAAACGCTGTACGACCGAAAAGGTTATTAAAATTATTACAGATTGATTAAAGTCACTCAATTATTGAATATTCGTTCTAAACTACTCTATACCTCTAATATCTATATATTTTATTCTATAACTCTTAAAAATAATTTTTATTTTGTAATTTTGTTCTGCTTTCAGTTAATTTGCTTTAGTTTATCTGGTGCTTTGATCTGTTTTAGTTTAATTTTTCATGCGTTAAGGCAATTAATAACTGCCTAAACTTGAACTTTTTCTTAGTTCTCTCGCATACAGATTTTTAAGAAAATATCTTTAAATATTAAAGTGTCTTTCAGTAGTTTTAGGATAAAAGCTGGGGATGCTTTATTTATTTTATAAGTGAGAAAATAATACAGATTTATTATTAACATATACATATTTTTGAGCTACAAAGACAATGAAATAAATATGACTCATATTAATTTAATTAATTTAATTAATTTAATTAATTTAATTAATTTAATTAATTTAATTAATTTAATTAATTTAATTAATTTAATTAATTTAATTTTTATAAAATATTTTTAAATTAACTCATTATGTAAATCTTCACGTTAATTTCCCCACTGATGTTTCATGCAAGAAAAGTTACCCTAAGTTTTGCTTAAGTGTTTATTTCATTTTATTAATTCTTAGCAGTTTTTAACACCAATTTCGTCATATAAATATCAATAAAATTTCTGAATTTTATTAATGATTTTAATGTTTAAATAAAATAAGAGTAAGAGAGTTTCAAATATTATATATTAATTAATTATTTATTAAAGATATTTAATTATATTTTTAAATTAGAAAATACTAATTCATAATTCATAATGTGTTATTGAAGTTATTGAGACATTTAATAGCTCATATTTTTATATTATTCGCTTAACAATGTATGAACTCATTATGTTAATTATTACATTTGCTTTTCCAATCAATATTTCATGAACGAAAAGTATAAACATAATGTCCCGATTTTTACAAGCTAAGCGAAACACATCATTTAATTAATCCTAAATTCTATCTTTTTCTTTTCTTTTTTTTGTTTATTAATTTTAAACAGTTTTTAAGACGAATTTTATCCTTTAGATATAGAATATATATTCAGATTTTATTAATGACAATTTAACATTCCATTAATTTATTTTAACATTCCATTAAAACAAGAGTAAGAGAGTTTTAAATTTTATATATTATATATTAGTTAATTGCTTATGAAAGATATTTAATTATTTTAATTTCATTAATAATTCATAATATTTTGATAAAGATATTTAGATATTTCATAGCATATTTTTTATATTAATCGCTCAACAATGTACGAACTCATCATGCCAATTATTACTTAAATTTTACCCACTAAGTTTCATGCAAGAAAAGTATAAAAATAATGTCTCAATTTGTACAGCCCAGCAAAACACTGACTAAATCATCTAAGCAATCCTAAATTTTTCTTAGGTATTTTTTTGATTGAGAGTTTTTAAGACCATTCTCACCACATATATATTGAATAGATCCTTGAGTTTTATTAATAAATTTGACACTTTTAAAATAGGAGTAAGAGAATTTATTTTAAATGCAATTTGACTGTTTATTGAAGATATTTAATTATTTAAAAAATATTTATTAAACACAATAAGATAAGTTTAATTATTTTTTTGATTCTAATTATCAACATCTATGTATTTAGCTATACGTTTCGAAAAAAAAAAAGATTTTAAGATATTTTTTTAATTATATCACTGAATTAACTGCATTATTTTTCGATGCGTTTAGATTTAATATGATGCTTAAGCACAGATTTGACGTTTTATTAAAATAAGAGTAAGATAATTAATTTTAAATAATATTTGTAAGTTGATTGTTTATTGAAGATATTTAATTACTAAAAAAATATTGATTAAATACAATAAGATGAGTTTAATTATTTCTGTGATTCTAATTATCAACATCTAAGTATTTAGTCATATGTTTCGAAAAAAAGAGATTTTAATATATTTTTTTAATTATATCACTGAATTAACTGCATTATTTTTCGATGTGTTTAGATTTAATATGATGCTCAAGCACAGATTTGACGTTTTATTAAAATAAGAGTAAGATAATTAATTTTAAATAATATTTGTAAGTTGATTGTTTATTAAAAATATTTAATTACTAAAAATATTGGTTAAATACAATAAGATATGTTTAATTATTTTAGTCATATCAGTAACAAAAAAAAAGTAATACGACTTTAATGTTAGTGGCAAATTTTAAAGAAATTTAGCAACTAAATGTTGATTAATTTAAGAATGTCTCTACGTGAATGAACTTAGTGATTCGAAACATCAACATTTATGTATTTAGTTATATGTCTTGAAAAATAGAGATTTTAATATATTTCTCTAATTATATCACTGAATGAACCGTATTATTTTTCGATGGGTTTTAAATTTAATATGATGCTCAAACACTGATTTCTTGTAGGAAAAAAAATGAAGCAAACTAAAGCTCTTTTTAAAAATAATAATAATAAATAATAATAAAACTAATGAAATTATTGAACTAAAAATGTTTATTAATGTGGAACATTTTTCTATAAGAGGCCGAAATGGATAATGGAAAAACATGTTTTTCGGATCAGTATTTTATACTCGGAAGAAAAAAATCGTTTTTGTGTAGTATTTAAAACGGAGGGGGAAAGGATCTTCCGTACAAGACAGTGAATCAAGCAAAAAAAAAAAAAAAAAAAAAGAAATTAAATCGAAAATTCTATTTTTTTTTAAATTTTTATTTTTATGTAGTTCTGGCATATATTTAATCTTTGACTAAAATTATTCAGATTGAAATTTAATTTGTAGAAATTGAAGCTTAATAACGAGTTTTTACGTTACTTGAAAAAAAAAAATTGACGACATTGCTGAACTGAAAATGTCCACTTGCATAGAAACTTTCTGTAACCGAGAAAAAATAGGTCATTTTTTTCGCATTATGATCTTATAATTAAAATAATAAAAAAAATTGTAGTGAGTAATGTTTTGAGGAGGATCTTCTTTAAAAGATTGTCTATCAAATGACAATTAAAAACAAAAATATTTATTTATATTTTTTTACTCCGAAGCGATTCCAGCATAACTCTTATCTTGGACCATAATTATTTAAAATGAAACAAAGCAATTGGTGCAAGAAATCCATTAATTAATTGAAAAAAGAGAAATATACCTGCGTATATTAACTAATTTTTATTTGTTATGACATTTAGAAAAGCAGTAGAGTTTAAAATGAGTTAGTTAAATTAGATATAATTTTACTGAAGTTATCTCCAAAAGTAATAACATTTTGGCTTCACTCCATTGTTATTCTTTTTTTCAGAAAATGAATTATAGAATTATACTTTATGATACATCACTCTGAGACATGCCAAGGACTCATGTCATTCTGACATTAATAAATCATATCTCAAAAAATACATTTGTATCCTAAAAGAATTCGCAATCGTTCTCTTTCCATTCCGTTACTGTTATTGCGACGTTTCTAAGCAACTATTGCGCGTTGTTTATGAAACACGTAGCGCCATCTATGAGATACGGTAAAAACTATATTACACTTAAACTGCGTATTTAGTTTTAATGTTCTCATCATTCCAATGAGAAGTGAGAAAATTACCTTACCTGCTACTAGGAACAGTGACCAACTTTCCTCTTAAATGAAAACAGTAAAATTGAGCAACGCAAACGATTTTCTGCGGAAATAAAACGACAAATTAAGAACTTTTGAGCATGCACGGCACAATTTTTGTCTCCCTTTTTTTCCCCTTACACTCGACTTCGAAGAAATTACACATCTTCCAATCTTATCCTGTAATTATGGTTACAGTCACATATCTGCTAAAAGCGCTATTTTTTACTTTTTTTTCCATACGTATAGTATATTTTCGTTTTAGCTATTTTTTTTTACTTTTTTTCTTATACACGCAAGAATGAACACGACTAACAGGAGACAAAAAGTGACCTTTGCCTACACCCAATGTAAAAATCTTCGACCACCGCAATGATTAAACAGGTTTTCGTTTTTTAAATTATTTATTATCTCTTTTTTTCAAAAAAAGTAGGTTAATAGAAAAAAATGCGTATAAAAATTTTCTTTTAAAAAACTGAAATAAGAAAAACAAATTATTATGCTTCGGCTTTGATTACATCGATATTATTATTTTTTTCCCGATTTTTCAGTGGGAATTATAGTGATTTGATTCGATTTCCTTTAAAAGAATTCTCACAGACAAGTTAAGTATAAATTTAAAATGTTTAGTTTAAATTTCCTCGCGTACATGTTTCTTATAGAATTTGATTTAAAATTCAATTGAAAAATTTCAGATTAGGTATCTTTTATGTTTTATTTACTAAATATTTAGAGATATTTTTTAAAAAAAATAACAGTTGTTTTATTGATTTAAAAATTTCAATATTTATTTATTTACTTTTTAATTTGACGATTGCTTGAAGTCTGGAGATTAAACATCATAATAAAAAGCAAGGATTATTCATATTTTTTGACTTCAAAGTTTCTACATTTATTTGTGTGAGTTAATGACTTGCATTTGCTTGAAGAACAAAAAATTTTTAAATAAAAAGAACATAAATAAAAATATTACTTATATTTCAGATTTGTAGGTTTCAACACTTTTTTTGTGAGATTTGATGACTTATATTTGCTTGAACTATGAAGATATTAAAATTAAAAATAAAGTGATATTTTTATTTGGTTCAAAAATCACAATATTTATTTCGTTGATTTAATGTTTAATATTCGTTTGAAACGATAGTTTAATCTAAAAATAAAGTTGTTTGTTTGTTTGATTTAAAGTTATAACAAAATTTAAAGAAATGAAGTGATTTACTTGTTTGTTATCAAAATGTTGATATTTATGTTAGATTTAATGATGTACACTCGTTGGAAATATGATGTTTGCAAAACTGAAAAGAAAGTGATTTATCTGTTTGATTTGATTTGATGACTTATGTTGCTTAAATTAAATATAATGAATTGCAAATATATGAACAGATTTGTTGAATATGAAATTCAGGTGATTAAAAATGAAGACAATAACTTAAAAAAAAAGTGTTAAATATTTTTTAATGTATAATTTCTGGCAAGAAGAACGTGCGATGATGATTTTAGTATTTATCCCTACAAGCCTAATTTGATATTTTTTAAATTTTCTTTCTATTATTTTTAGCTTTATAGATTCGATTAAGGCGAATAATTAACAGTAAGTCAAAATTTCATTTATAATGTTGAAATACAAGGGAAAAAAAATGGAATTTTTAATTCTTTTCGCACGAAGAAAAAAATTTGGTAAAATTACTGTACTCTATGGTAATGGCCTTTTAGGTAAAAGAAAGCCCATAATTCCGGTACATAAATATACACTATTTAAACTATTCATTTGGTAATTTCTTCCTTCATATGGTAATGGTTTACTGGAAATTTTGATTTTCTAAAATATAGTTCTTATTAAAAACCGTTTACAAAATTGAAAAGTAAATTTAATCGAAAAATTGGTTTCTATGCCATGCTCCAAAGTATCATGCTTAAATTACCAAATTTTACCACATTTATTAAATTTTATCTCATATTATAAAACCATATTTTACTGTTAATTTTACCAAAATCATTAGAAAAGTGCTTCAGTAAAAATTATCGAGCTAAAAATACGGTCAATTTTACCATATTGTAGTTGCTACCATAGTCTAGTATTTACCCATAGAACATCTATAGCCACGACTATACTGGAAGTACAGTAGTAACTATCATACTTTTAGTATTTACCATATTTTATTGAGTGAAATTTAACTCATTCGTCTGGAAAAAAGGAGCCTTCTCATCTTGAGTTAACTTCATTCAAGTCAAAGACTCAACTGAAATAACTCAAGTTTGAGGGGATAATTTTAAATCGAACTTGAGTGAAATTCAATCGTGTTTGATTGGCTATCAGTATTACTTGAGTGGATCGTTTTAAGTCGAGCTTGAGTGATTTTCAATCATTTCTTGATAAACTATGAACATCATTTCAATGCATGATTTTAACTAAAATTTAAATGAATATAATTATTTTTGATTATTCAATAATTATTATTTTATTATAATTATTATGTGCACGGATAAGGTGAAATAAAATTTTATTTAGCAAATCGTATTTCACGAGTTTTTCAGGAAAATATTTATAACCATTAATTGTTTCATTTCCAAGCAAATGAGAAAGTTGAAAAGTCACGAGAAAGTGGATTTAATGAAGCAAGTAGGTGTCAAACAATATAAACATTTTATTTCATAATATTTACTTTTTAGAGTCAGTGATTTATTGTTATAAATACGTGATTATGAAATTAAATACTAGAAAAAAAAAGAAGCAATATCAAGTTTCATATACTATCTTTAATCAACATCTAAACTTTTTTGGAGAACGTCTGGACTGCTGGAACAATAAAAATCTTTCTGAACCATGAATAAGACTTTTCGATCTGAAGTATACTGGTGTATGTTAAAAATTAAAATGAAAGAGAAAAAAATAAAGTAGCAAATTTTATCCTATACACTTCATTAATCTATATACTCTACAGAATCCTATATACTCTATATAATCCTATATACTCATTCTACATTCATTCATCTTTACATAATGAGAAATAAATTATAGTCTAAACTACGAGAATATGGTGAAATCTACCATGTTTCTGTCTCAATGAGAACACCAAAAAGCTCGGTAATTTTTATCGAAGAGCTTTGGTAATGATTTTGCAAAAATTAACAATACAATATGGTTTTTTATAATGTGTGATAAAATTTGGTAAATGTGTTAAAATTTAGTAATTTTACCATGATAGTTTAAAATATGGTAATAAAACCATTTATTCGGTTAAATTTACTTTTCAGTTTTGTATTTTTTTACTATATATGTGATAAGTTATAATAATAAGTATAATTTTATCGTTGCCAAATGAACGCAAAAATTACCAAATACCGTAAATACCGTATACTACGGTTTTATTGCCAAAACCAGAAATGTCATTACCATACAGTACTGTAATTTTACCAAAATTCTTCTCTCCGTGAAATATTAAATAGTGCAAGCACTCTTCGTCATTGTCACACATGATTTCAAGAGGAAATGACATCTTGTTTTACTTATTATAAGTCACATTATTGTTATTGCCCAACTTTAGAAAGATTTTTTTTTACCACAAACAATCATTAATTCAAATTTCGGTGAGCTAATGTAGGTGATTCAAAGCTGATTAAGCCAAATGTACCATACCTTTAAAAGGTGTGGTACACACCTTTTTCTTGTGGTTTTTCTATTCCCCATATCAATCACCATAAAATTTGCAAAGCAGTTTGGAAAATGGAAATATTTTGTGTTTCATAGTTTTTGCTACAGAAATTGTATATGAATACGTTAGAAGGCCTAAAAATTGTTTTTGATGCATAAAATGTTGAATTGTATTGTTTTAATCACAAATGATTATTTTTTGCGATTTTTTAGAGAAAATCGATATATTTTTTAAAACTTTTAGAAATGTAACAATTTAATCTATTATTATATAAACTAATGGTGATAAATCAATTTTTTTAAGGCAATATTTTTCTAAGAAATTTTATTAAAAAGTTTGTAAAATTTTTTGCATGGTTATTATATGAGACGACAACTGCATAAAAAATGTAAAACAATTAGCGCGTTTTTAACATAATAATGTCGAAAAGGGGCACCAGACGCGCGTAATTTACAAAAAATTAAACAAATAAAAAATTTGAAAAGGAGTGAAAAAAATAAATAAAGATAAATTATTAAATAAAAAATAAAAAAAAAATTATAACAAAAATTTTTTCATTATAAAATATCAGTTTTATCCAAAAATATTGGTGTACGCGGGGAAAAAAGTCTCGTAAAATTATCGAACAGTATAGTAAAAAATTTTCTGGTAAAAAAAAATTAAAAAATAACATAATTTCAGTTAAAAAAACCAAAATATACGGTATTTAAACCTTTCATTTGAAAATTTTATATAAGAATATCAATTCTTTGCAGAAATTTTATTTTTACAGTTTAAAAACCATTACCATATGAACTGAAAAATTTACCAACAGTTTATTTTGAATTTATTTACCAAAATCATTAAAAAAAAAAAAATTAGAAATGCCAATACCTCCGAGTAACAAAGCTTAAAAAGTGTGCAATATTGAAAATATAATATTTTCTGAATCAAATTAGATAATTTTACATTGATAAAAAATCATAAATTTTTGGAAAAAAATATTTTTTAAAGAAACTTTTTATTTGCAAAATTTTTTTTCTCCAAAATATCTTCAAAAATAATTTTGCGTCAGTTAACCTTTATTTTTAAATTTTTTTAAAGGGAAATTATTTTTTCAAATGCAAGGTTTACGTTTGAAATAACATAAATATGAAAAGAATAAAATAAAACAATATCGTCTAATATATTTTGGGTGAAAAAATTTAAACTGAAAAAAAAAAAAAATAGAGAGAGAAATAAGAAAAATACACATGAATTTTAAATGCAGTGGAACCTCCTAAATTTTGAATAAAAGTGTATGAAAATCTTATGTTGCCATAAAATTTTTATTTAAATATTTATCCCATATGTAAAAAGCAAAATATTATCAACATTTAATTAGGAAATATTTAATAAATAAAATTAGTCAACATTGAAAATTAAAACTATCATTTTTATGAGCATTTTAACAAGTAGCACTTATTTTTATGATAGTCACTGAAACTAATAGATGCGAATAAGTAAGTAAGATTTTTGATTTTTATTTTATTCTTATTTATAGCACAAATAACAGAACTCATTACATTAAAATATTGATGTGCAAGATAAAATAGAAAGAAAAAAAAATAGAAAAGATAAAAATAAATTGAAACAATATATTTAAGCTTTATAAAATAAAATATTTTATCCACAAAATAGAGATTGAAAACAGATATAAGTGATTAAAAATTTTCAGAAACCTTTGTGAATACACCTATTATTTATATTATAAACTTATATTTTTTGACGTACATTTGTTCAATAAATCAGATTGGCTAACATAAAACATTAAAACTATTTTATTTCGTTATATATATAATTGATCAAAATATTTCCTGTCATCCACTAAGTAATTAAGTACTTATATTTTTGAATATATTCGTATATCTTACACTTTTAGAATTTTCATTCTAAAATTACGGTAAAACAACCAGTAGCAGTCTGTTCTGCCAATTTACCGCGGAGTTTACGGTAATGAAAATGTTTTACTTTTTTGGTTTTGAAATTGTTTGCATCTAGTATGGTTAAAAAACCATGAATACAAAACTATACTCTTTATTAATAATTTAATAATTTACAACTAGCAAAGTTTCAAAAAAAAAATTAATTGGACAATGAAGTTCGACTTTTTGGATATTGCGTATTACAGTTAGGTTGTGGTTGAGTTGTACTTTTTCAAACGAACCATGGAATGTGATTTAGTTAGTTTGTCTGGTTGTTTCCCCTTTGGTAAGAGATGGGAAATACAAGACTTTTTTTGTTAAGCATCCTTATGATGCTGCTATATATGAGTGAATGAGAATATCACATTCTAATAGTCCAGGATCACAAATTGAGGAGTGCAGGACACTGGAAATTCTTCATGTGTTAAAGGGAATGTAGGAAATATTGTGGAGTCAACGTTTTGACACGAACCCCCGTTCTGTCGATCATGAGATTAACAGATAATTTCTCTCCTTTATAATATGTATATCTTCAAGGAACTAAGTGGATATATTAGGTTGGCCTAGTTGGTGCAATAAAATTCCGGTTGTTTAATCATATTAGGTAAAAGGAGTTAATGAACGGTTTTTCTCACAGTTTACAGTTTGAATACCATGTTTTATGGTTATTTCACAGTTTTGTTTGAACATGGTAAAATAACAATGAAATAAATTGTTATTTAACCATTTTTTTCTGAGCAATTTCTAAGTGTACAGATAAAACACAATTTTTAAGTTCCTTACTGCTTAATAAAGGATTAAGAAAATTAAATATGGAATTAAGAAAGTAGAAGAGATAAGAAGAAAGTGTGATAACGATACGATATAAAATAAAGGATGCAGAAATTTCATTCTCAAGATAAATATTTCATGGGAGATATAAATGCCAAAAAACAATTAAAATTTCTTAATTTCGATTAAACTATTAATTAAACTACAAATAAGAAGCAATTTATAAGCTTACTGAAAAATAAATAACAAATGATTGAACGATAAAATACAGGGTAAAAAAAATAGAAGAGAAAAAAAATATGAAAGGATATTAGATAAAATGATAAATGCAAATTCCCCCCCCCACACACACACACGAAATAAAGACTCATAGGCAAATATAAACGCCAATAAATTATTAAAAACTTTTGTTTTTGAATAAATTCTTACGTAACTATTGCAAATAAAAAACAATTTCCAAGCTCTCTTAGGAAAGGATAAAAAATGGAATGAAAAAAATATAGAATTAAAAAAATATGAACTGAAAAAAATGGAAAAGATAAAAGTAAAAAATAATAAAACAATTCAAGATATCCGTATTTACAGATAGATATATTTCATCTATATCCGCTTTTAATTTCACTAATAAAGAACTTAAAAGAGGATATAAATGATGGAAAATTTGTTGAGAAAATATCTTTATTTCATGATACCCTTAAAAAAAATCTCAGTTAATTCTCAAATTTGACCGATCTTGAACTAGGTGTGACTTGAATGATTTAGAACTGCACAGAAGCATTATGAATACGCCCTGTTACAAAGATTCATTTTACGAACCCAAGATTAGAATATTTATAGGGCTCTACTCTGGAAACCAATAAGCAGCGAAGGTTTACCAAAATTCCTTCACAGAATTACTTGTTTTGAGAGTTTTGTGTCTGTTGCCCTGAGCAACGTAGCGATGAGGTCAAAATATTCTGATGAAATCTAAATTAAGCAGGCAGACGATTATTATTATTTTTTTATAATATCGTGCTTAGTTGATGAAGTAAATTGTGATAATTTGGTATCAAGTATAAATACTTCTGAATAATTTATTATTTATCAAGAATAACGGGCGAAACATAAATTTTTATTATGTTTCAGATGTAAAATGAGTGGTCAAATTGATATTTAAAACCATTTGATATTTAAACTTATAAGCAAGGATGAGATAGTATGAAATTAATATTATTCGGTCAGATGTTGTTTGAATTCCTAACAGTTGTAAAGGGTTTTCCAATCCATTTAAATTACTTTCGCCTTAAGAGTTTCGTTTTATTCCATTTTCATTTTTATTATATATATTTATTATTATTATTATTTTTTTTTTGGAAATTGTTGGAACAATTTAGTCTTTATATTTTAGAACACTAACACCACATAAAATAATTTATACTCTCTTCATATAGGACGTTAGTTTGCCGCTGTTCACAAAATTTTTAAACCAACATAGTTATGTATTTATTTTTGAATAGGGCATTATTTTATAGAAAATGCTCTACCCCGTTGAATTGCCTATTTGATAATTTATAAATTTAAATTTATAAACAAATAAGGCATTTGCAACGAATTTGTTTGAAATAGAGGTTTAGACATTTTTTCTTTGAATTTTTTCTTTAAATCTGATGTTTCTTTAAATTTGAATGAATCTCAATCTTCAAAATAAAATATTAGAACAAAAACGAGAGCTGAATGGGATGTAGTTTCGTAAAAAAGAAAATTTAAGGGGATTTTATTATCAGATAACATGTCAAATAGCCATTGGGCCCCTGTTCAAGAGATCGTGAGTTCGATCTCTGCCAGTTGAAGGCCAGTGTTTGGTGTACGTTAAATAAGTCGGGTCACAGGGTTCTTCATGTTGCTAAAACAAATCATACCTCCGGGGGTACTGAATTAGAGATTGATCGTTCTCTAGTTCAGGTCAAAATTACGATCAGTTGATGAATGAATGGGTGGAAGAATGGGTCCACCCTACAAACGGGCTGTGATGTATGCGTGAAACAGGAGTCGAATTCTCGGCCATAGATAATGCTACTAGAAAACAAGAAGTCTTAACGGGACAACAGCTTCTCATGCTACAGGTATACAGGTATCATGCAACTTATTTTGTAACGCACCATGCAAACTTTTTTTTCCAAAGTTTTCAATATCCTACAACGTTTCAACCGCCATAATTTGTATTTTAAAACTCAGAAATAATTCAAGACGAAAAAGCGTTAAAAAATTCCATTCACTATAATAAAGGTATTTTTAAACAATAGTTTTATTTTTAATAAAAGAAGTAATTACGATGAAGAAGTAAATTGCCATGTAACGAAAGAAAAGTAAATTACTATGCAGCGCTCTTTTTAGGTGTGTTGTGCGTCGTACCAATTTATTTATTATTTCTTTTTAAGAAAAAGCTTTTGATATTTTTGTAACATTCAACCGTTATCAGTTGTATTATAAAGCACAAAAATAATTTTATAAGATTTGAAGAAAAAGCAATTTTTTTTTTGATACTGTTACTATATAATGCCGTTCTGTTTAAGTATTAGTCTTTTGCTTTGACAATTGTGATGCACCCGTCTGCCTTTTTGTTGTTGTTTTTCTTATTATTTTTTAAATTTTTTTAAATCACATTTTACTAGTTTGCGCCATTCTAAATTTTATTTGCCTATTTATATTTCTCTTTGGTTTTTAGTTTTATATCTCTTAACAGTTTTTCCGTCTTTTTTAATAAATTTCAAGATAATACAGATAATTTTTGAAGATAATAAGGGTCTTTTATCTTATTTCTTATTAGCTTAAAAAAATTTCATGCAATCAAGCATTTACTAAAATTTTCAACTGTCATTGCAAATAATTGCCGACTTATTTAATTTTATTTCATTTCATTTTTCTTCTTGTGAAATCAAGAAACGAAACACTTTTTGAACAAATATTCATTATCTAGTTGTTAATCTGTTGACGTCGTAAATTACAAAAACAATGTTACATTACATATTGTATTTGTATGCATGTTTTTGTCTGTTGTTTCATTATTTCCATACAAAGGATTTTCAATGAAATAATTTTATTACATATTCCGTAGTAGTTACACGAACATTTTTTTTTAATGTATATATAATCCCCTGCTCGTCAGTTCACCAACCCCCTGAACTGATTTCGCAGATTCTTTCGGATTGTTTCGCAATTCCAAGCTCGCTTCCCTCTCTCATTGGATACTTCGTATTTTCGCCTAGCCTACATTAAATGTTTGAATATTTGCAGTTTGTTAAAATAAAGTTCAGTAATAAAGTTCTAAAAGTATGCAACGAATATATCCCGTGAAACTTTTGATTTGGAAGCATTTAGTTTAATTTATTTACATTGCGATTTTATTTCGATTAATTCCAGTGTTACACAGAAAATTATATTTGGGGCAAATAATACTGGAGAACACTTTTTTTTTTCCGTTGCATGATATTTTTTAACCGATTTTGAATATTTTCATGCCACTGATTTTAGTTTTGTAATCGGTTTCTTCCTCTAAAATACAGTTGTTTTTTAAAAATTAAATTTTTTTGCCTAGATGTAGAAGTTTAAAAACATTTTTTTTTTATCAGGGTTCGAGGGGAGTTAGGGTACATCATCAGGATTAAAATTTCATAGAGACCATGACCGAAAATGTTGTCAGACTCGTCTAGGGATGTGCAATGACATTTTCGGAAATGGGCTCTTATACATTTTTAATCCTGATGATGTGTCCTAACTTCCCTAGATGTTTGTCGCAACATTTACGCTACCCTTGTTGTACATAACGTTTTTAAACTCGAACATTTCGACAAAAAATGGACTAAAATGTCATTTAAAAAATATGTAGTTTTAAGAACAGAACTATTTTAGATTTGAAATCCCTACACATGAATTAAGGCAAGATCAATTGTAATTTGTTTCCCAGTGTAATTAAGCATAATTTAAACAATATAGAATAGTTTGTTCATATATACAAACATTCGCTTCTAACAATTTTTCCCAGCTTAGGACTCAGTTTATGAAAAATAAAATTTATTTTTAAGAATTATGATCAGTGTACTCTAAAAAATTTTTGATGTACAGCAGCCACCATTTTTGATGTTGAGATAAACAAATTTTTTTGTACAGTGTATGTAGTCCCATTTTTTATTTACTTTTTCACTGTTATAGCTTCATTTGTTTATTTATTCGTTGTTTATTTATTTGTTTACTTAGCAATACCACATATTTTCATTCGCATCGAATCAATTCATAGCAAAACATTGCAAAAACATTTCATTTAAAAATAAAGCACATTTTGAGTACACTAATTCTTTCAAACAATTACTATTTTGTGAATTTCATATAATTTTTTACACTGTAACGATAGTTCTGCACTTAATGCATTTAGTTTACCTAAACACCAAAAATGGGGGCAACTATACACCTTGATCCCCCCGGTCGAAGACTCCCCGTGTGGTAAATAGTGACTAGTGCACGTTAAATCTGTCAGGTCACAAAATTCTCCATGTTCCCATAACAAATCAACACCTCTGGGGTTACTGGATTGAAGATTGGTCGTTCTCTGATTCAGACCAAAATTACGATCTGTGGATAAATGAATAAATGTATGAATGAGTCCGCCCTATAAACGAACTGTGACGTATGTGTGTGGCCCAAGACGAATTCTTGGTCATAGATGGTGCCCCTGGAAAACAAGAAGCTCACCCCGTTTGTCTTAATGGCATACGACAACAACAATTGTGTCATTGGTTCAACTATCCTCCAAAAGAAACTGTTATATTCTTGTTTCACAGCAGCAGACAAACTCAGACTTTCATTAGGGAGGAGATCTCGTGATAGCTGGATATTAAGAATTCCGTACACTGTTAGAATGTTTCTTCCAAAATTACGGTAAAGAACGTTTTTTACCTTTATGGTTTTGAATTGTGTACAGCTAGTATAGTTTAAAAAACCATGAATGCAAAGCTATGCGGTTTTTCAACCATTTACAACTAGCATGGTTTCGAAACCATAAAAAAGACATTTAACTGGAAAATGGAGCTTAGCTTTTTGTTTGGTAAGTGGAATTGGAATTAGGTTGTGCTTAAGTTGTGCTTTTTCAAATGAACCGTGGAATATGATTTAATTTATTTATCTGGTTGCTTCCCCTATGTCAAGAGATGGGAAATACTAGACTTTTTTTGTTAAGCATCTTTATGGTGCTGCCATCTATCTGTGAAAGAGAATATAGTATTCAAATAGTCTAAGATCACAAATTGGGGAGATCCGGGAACTATAAATTTTTCATGTGTTGAAGAGAATGGAGGAAATGTTATGGTGTCAACCTTTTGACTCGAACCCCGGTTCTGCCGATCATGGGATTAACAGATTAGTTCTCTCGGCTATAATATGTACCCAACTGCAAGGAACTAAATAAATATACTAGATGGGTATAATTGGTACGATAAAATTCCAGTTGTTTAGCTGTATTAGGTCAAAATAGTTAATAAACTGTTTTTCTCTTAGTTAACAGTTTGAATACCATCTTTTTTACGGTTATTTGACTGTTTTGTTGAATATGGTGAATTAACAATTAAATAAATCGTTATTTAACCAGTTTTTCCGAGAAATTTCTAACAGTGTAGTTCGGTTTAGCATCATAACAAATCTGAGTTCAAACGCTTTTGCCTGATTTCTGTTACTTATATGATGAAATAAAATAAAATAGGTCGCAAATAAATGTATTAGTGCATCCTCAAAGTGATTTTCCTGCCTTAAAGATATATTTTTCAAATTTTTTTTAACTTTAATAGTTGCTGAATGAAATTCTGTATGAAAGTTCACTGTAGTATGCATAACCTTGGATTTCATCTTTTGATATCTTTGACCAATAAAGAAGGGGGTGACGCGTGGGTTTGAGAATTCGAACAGAAATAGAACATTTTTATTTAAGTCTGGTTTCGCATCCGCACTGATAGAATCTATAGACTTGAATTCAGCCGAGGAATCTTTCACGCTTAACCAATTTCGGTGTGTATTCTGGCGTTGCAGAAGGACTTGAATTTTATTTTGTTTTTAATGACTTAGTTATTGTAATCCTATATGTTTCAGTGTTTGGAGATTTTTCAAATTTCTGTGTTAGTAAGAATGGAGAATCGGAAGAGTAGCGAATTGAGAATTTAATTACATAAATTATTTTATGGCACTCAATCTAGATTTAATATTGTCCTAAATAGCTGCCCCATTAGCTGGGTTTACAGTGTATTAGTTTATACCCGTCATTGATTAGCCAATCCAATTCTGAGTTTACGACTACCAATGCTCAACTCCGTAGCCTTGTAATTTGGAACCCAATCCAGAAGAAAGGAACTCCTGGATCAAACATTGGGAGAAATTTGCCTTGGTGGTGGATTTAATTGAAGGAACCAACCCGCGTTCGAGCTTCTTGCAGAGAAAAATCACGAAAACCATCATGGTTAGCCTGACGGCAAGGGGACTCAAAACTCATTATCCGTCAACCGCTGAGGATCTCTTACGTCAGCACTGCGGTCGATGCGAGTAGGGTGCGGAAATTCGTATAGCCATCGCTAATATTCGAACCCGGGTTTCCTCACCAGTGATCTATTTCCTAAACCACCATGCTTCTCTGTGGATTAGATTTGATTTTATGTTATAACCGTCGTTAAACATCCGACCCAATTCTGGGCTTACGACTACTTAGGTCCAATTTCGTATCCTTGTAATTTTGATCCGAATCCAGAAGACTTGGGTGCTCATGAATCAGTACCCCCAGAGGTGTTGATTTGTTATAGGAACTCGGAGAACTTTGTGACCCCGACAGATTTAACGTGCATCAGTCACCATTTACCACACGGGGAGTCTTCGGCTGGCAGGGATCGAACCCACGATCGCTTGGACATGAGCCCAGTGTCCTACCAACCAGGCTATCTCGGCCCTCCTCTGTGGATTATAATGAAAAATAAAATTTGCTTTTTTTTATTACTCAAATTATAAGATTATTAATGTTATTGGGGCACACCCTCTTCACGTTGCGCTCGCCAACCTCCTAAACTGCTTTCACAGTTCTTTCCTGATTGTTTCGTATTCCGACCTCGCTTTACTTATTCTTTGGAAGATGCACGCTAATACACTTTTTAAATTGGTTCGAATAATATTTAGAACTTCTAAAAATATACATCCTGTGTAACCTTCGATTGATAAACATTTCACATGCATTACGATTAACAATTTATATGCATTACGATTTTATATTGAAGAGAGTTGTCTAAATTGTACCAGTTATTCACATTCAAATTTCTATCAGTCACAAACCCCTGATTGTTACATTCGAAATATTTTTATAAGTGTGTATTAAGTTTGGAAAAAATTTCACACAATGTCTGCAAGTGCTGACTTGTCGTTCGATCCGGTATAACATACCCACAATTTTTGGAGTTTTCATTCACCAAATTCGAAGAGATATTGTACCACGGTTTTTACAATGAATCGATAACATACAATGTCCACCAAAATTGATGTTTTAGGAATCGAAAATAATTCACAAATCGTGTGAATGCTGATGAGTTTTTTGTAAACATATTTAATTATTGGTGTTAAGATTTAAATGTAGACACTTTTTAAATGTACATAAACGCTCGATTATATGTTAACGCACAAACTAAAACACAGCTTCTTGAACTTGAAATATTTTTTTTATTTATTCATTTATTTTTTACGAAAATGTTTAGGGCGGAAAAAAATCACTTTGAAATCAAAAGATGTGATGTTCATTTATTCGCAAAACCACGTTAAATTTAAATATTTGTTTGCATTAACATATTCTAGAATATTTTCCTTAGATCATATAGAACCATACAAAGTATAAGTCGATAAAATTTTTAAAAGGTGATAAATGACAACTCATTAAATTTGTACAAAAATGTTTCATAGATAAAGATTATTCTTTTTAAAAATTAGAAAAATTTTAGCTATTCAAACTGAGTAAGATTATTAAAAGATTTTAGAAAATAATTTGAAAACATTCAATAAACTATAATTAAATAGTTTATAAATAGGGTAACTTCTTCTCAAATAACTAATAACTGTATAGGTGTCTTTGTGAAAGGTATATATTGGAAGGATTCCAACAATTTAAACTAGTGCGTCCATAAAGAGTGCCAATTAAATGTAAAGTAGATAACAAAAAAGTTGGAAATACTAAAAATATTTTTTTTATTCATAAATTGAAACATTTCTGAAATTAATTATCATCGTAAATGGTTTGCAAAATATTAGGTTACTATTTTTTGATAGATTGAATTTAAAAATTTTCAGAATATAATTACAATATTCAAAAGCGATACTTGCTGTACATACTTTTATTAATGAGAAACTGATAATTATTAAAATACTATCTCATGCTAAGCTAAGTTGATTACGTAAGCTTAATTTACCATAGTTTTGTTCGTCTTAAATTTGCAAATTAAAATAAATCCAATAATATGCTCTGCAACTCTATTGACGAACATTTTCGTTTTTAAAAGAAATTGTTTACATCAATGAGTAAAATAACAACAGTAAGGCAAAAAACTAGCTTTAATGCTAATAACCGAATACAACCAAAATACTCACTTAATTAAACTGTTACATTTAAGTGGGAAAACCTATTTTTGTTCTGTATGATTGAACAGCTACATTGAAATGATTGCAATGAATAATTTTACAAGATGATTTGTTGCAAAAAATACACGCAATTTACTTTTAAGCAGCATTTCTTACTGTTTGAAGCGTAATGTATCAATGTCCACAAATCGCAATTAACTTAACTTTGACGCAATTTAATCCTTACATTTATATTTATAACTCCCTAAACATAGATCAAGAATTCTAATAGTGATCCCATCAAACCAAAATTGAACTTTAAATTCCGAATAAAGCTCGTAAAATTACAAATCATCTTTATTTATAACGAACGGCAAACGAATTCAACTGTATTGGATGTTTTCCCTAGAGCGGCAATTTTTGTCGGAAAAGTTCTCAAATTGGTATCGCCAATCTTACCCCCGCATAACAATGAAGTCTTGAAGCATCATTGTTATTACTGAATTGTCATTTTGGCGTGTTCCGAAATGAATGGAACCCCTCTGGCTGGAAAGAGGCTGGCTAATGACCAATCACGCATTTCTGCACGAGAACTTATGGATATTATTTCTGGCATATGTGTGTATTAAAGTCACAGGAAATGTGATCGAGTATATGCCCCCGCTTCCACCCCACCAGGGGTGTGGTGCAATGAATTTCATTACTATTATCATTCAACATTAAGAGTGTGCATAATTCCGTTGTAATGCACAATCAGATTTATGATGCAGAGTTACTTTGTATCTCTTTCCAGACGTTGATGGTGAGAGGAAATGGAGCTTTCTTCAGTTTTGATCCAGGTATCATTCATATATTGTTTCAGTAAATGTTTTGCAAATAATATGTATAGTTTGCAAAAATTAATATGTTTCTAATTAGCTTCGAAAATATAAAACTTATTACTTTAATTATTTGTTCAAGTAAGTAATAAATGGAGCTTTCTTCAGTTCTGATGCAAGTATCCTTTATATATTGTTTTAGTATATGTTTTGCAAATAATATGCATAGTTTGTAAAATTAATATGCTTTTAATTAGCTTTGAAATTATAAAACTTATTACTTTAATTATTTGATCAAGTAAGTAATAAATGGAGCTTTCTTTAGTTTTGATGCAGGTATACTTCATCCATTGTTTCAGTAAATGTTTTGCAAATTAAAATGTTTCTAATTAGCTTTGAAAATATAAAACTTATTACTATAATTATTTGTTCAAGTAAGTAATAAATGGAGCTTTCTTCAGTTTTGATGCAGGTATACTTCCTTTTTGTTTCAGTAAATATTTTGCAAATAATAAGAATAGTTCGTAAAAATTAATATGCCTCTAATTAGCTTTGAAAATATAAAATTTATTGCTTTAATTATTTGTTCAAGTAAGTAATAAATGGAGCTTTCTTCAGTTTAGATGCAGGTATCCTTCCTCTTTGTTTCGGTAAATGTTTTGCAAATAATATGTATAGTTCGTAAAAATTAATATGTTTCTAATAAGCTTCGAAAATATAAAACTTATTACTTCAATTATTTGTTGAAGTAAATAAATGGCGCTTTCCTCAGTTTTGATGCAGGTATCCTTCATCCATTGTTTCAGTAAATGTTTTGCAAATAATATGCATAGTTTGCAAAAATTAATATGTTTCTAATTAGCTTTGAAAATATAAAATTTATTACTTCGTTTATTTTTTCAAGTAAGTAATAAATAAGGGGAAATTCATACTAGTAATAGAAATAAATAAACAGCCCGGTAAAAAGTACTAGGAAAAGCCTGCAATAAAAAATAAAGTTCTTTGAAAATGCAGTTTTAATCCAAATAAGGTATCCTTCATAAACTGTTTCAGTAAATGTTCCGTAAATGTGTTCATATACTATCCTTTCAATTAGCTTTGAAATTATAAAATTTATTACTTTCGTTATTTGCTCAAATAAGTAATAAATATGATGAAATTCAATCTAGTAATAGAAATAAATAAATAAATAAATAAAAAGCCAAGAAAAAAGTACTAGGACAAGCATGCTACCAAAAAAGTTCTATGAAATTGCAAACGCAGTCCGAATAATGTTTCCTTCATATATTGTTTCAGTAAATGATTTGAAATTAATACGTATAGTTGTAAAAATCGATATGTTTTTAATTAGCCTTGAAATTATAAAAGTTATAAGTTCGACTATTCATTGAACTAAGTAAAAAAAAAAAAATGAAATTCATACTGATAATAGATAGCAATAAATAAATCAATTAATAAATAATAGTAAAAAATACTTCGAAATGCCTGCAATCCAAAAAAAGCGCCGGAAAAATACAGTCATTATTATTTTCTTTATATGGAGTATCTATAGATTATTAACATAAATTTAAATACCTTTGAGTAAAAAAAAAGGTAAATAAATAAATAAAATTAAAAAAATAACAAATAAATAAAACTTAAAATTAACAGTTTTTGAAATCTAAAACATTTTATTCTTATTCTACTGTTAGCCACAAATCAGCAGTTAGGCAACACAACAAATTTAAAAAAAAAGTACATTTTAATTTCATCTTTCATCTGTAATTTTAAAATAAAATTTAATAAATATTTCAATAAAAATTATGTACAATGTGCATTTTTCCTGTGCTATATCTTAAAATATAAGTTCATAATTTTGATTCAATGGCATAATGGTAAATTAATTATTATTATATACATTTTATTGATTCCTTTTATTTAGATTAAATTTTTTTTAAATATAAGAATAAATTGCATTGCACAATGTTTGTGCATCAGATTTTCATTTTAAAGCTTATTAAACCATTTATCAGCATTTATTAATAAATCAAAATATGTTGAAGTTTGAATATGAAATAATAATTCTTGTTTTATCTTTAATCAGTGTTGGTGATGGTATGGTCATTCAGTACATTTTAAAAATAATTTTACTGCAATTATTTATTGTAACATGCCATCCCAAGAGGGCAAAGCTCTGTATTGACACAGTGGAAAAGTTATAAGATTTATCTGCAAAAACAGGGAATAGATATATGTAGTTAATATTTTTTGTCTGCTAGGTAAAAATAAATGTGCTCTGCTCACCGCTGAGTTGCATTATTTAGTTGCATTATTTAGCAGGTCGCAATGAAACATGCTATTCAATCAACTTAATGACTTATTACATGTTTTTATAAATGAAATTTTGAAATGCGATAATTTTTGGTCTTAAATTTCAGTCTGAATGAAAGGTAAGAAACATACTGTGAGTAATAATGAATTGAAAATAATTTTCCCAACCCCTAATATTTGCCGAAATGTTGCCATGACTGCTCACTGGCTTTGCATAACTCATGTCAGGGATGTTTTTAATTATGTAAAGTGTAAATAATACAGGGCTAACACTTTAAGGATAAACAAAAAAATACCAATGTGCATGCTAATTATTTCTAAATTATATTCCAGAAAAATTTTATAACAATAAAAACCGTAAGATAAATGAATACAATTAATACACAACTCTCTTTTGATTGTTAAAACGCTATAGCATGTTAGTTAATAATATTTAAAAAAATGAACATTTCAGAAAAGTTTTAAACTGTAAAATAGGAAATGATATTGTTTTTTAATGTATATTTACAGAATACTTTCAATTATAGGAGTTGGAAAATTAAAAAAAAAATAGAATTAACATCACATAGCTTTTGTTAAAAAGTTATCGTTTCAGCAAATTTTTTAAACTATATTTCATAATTTTTTTAAAATATTAAAATGATTATTGAATAGATAAATAATTGAAAAGATGAATTAATATATCAATTCAAAGCTTTGTCATCGATTCTTGCCAGATTTACTAGATTCATCGATAAAAAGGTGATAGTATACAGATAAATTCTTTTCAAACTAAAACTTAGTTTAAAATAAGAATGTGTTTATTAATGCAAAACTTTTTGCTAGATGATAAAAATAAGCAGCTAATCTCACAATGATTTTTAAGATTTATTTAAGCGAAATCTTAAGTTTGAAACTTCAAGGTGGCAGTTTCGGATTAATCTAAAAATTACAAGGGGAAATTAAATTAGTTTACTAACTTCTTATTATGAAAATTGTTTTTTCATTTATTTACTCTTTAAAATTAAAAAGAAAATCTTTATGAAAATTAGAAAGTGGTACTATTTATAATACATTTTTCATACTTTATTTACTATCTATGAAACTGATAAGCAGGTGTTTTCTACAATTTTGTTTCTAATAATTATAATCTTTAGAAACAAAATTAATCATAATTTATGAACATATATTTCAAATCTTCTTTTTTTTTAAGTTTAAACTCTCCGGCGGACAGGTACGGATTAACATAAAATTTATAAAGAAAAATTAAATTAATTCATTAATTGTAATTATCTAAATATTTTTTATTTATTTACAATCTAAATATATCTTATTTGGAATTAGAAAAAAAATTCTTTATCAAAATAAGAAAGTGGTATAATAAATAGACATATTTTATATCTTATTTACTGCTAGCGAAATTGATATACAGGTGTTTTTGTACCGTTTTGTTTTTAATTTCGACGGCAAAAATCAACGTCGGTGGTCATTCTTTCACATACGAGATGATTGACGTAAAGGTATTGATTCGGTAGCGGGATTATACGTCCTACGTGCCGCTGTCATTTTGGACAAGTTTCCGTATTTGTCAAGACTGACGCTGTTGAAGTCATGTCGCCGCGGAACTCGGACAGCTGGCGGCTTTAGTGTCATTTTTCCGACAGGTGTGCATAAAAACACACAAAACTGCATTTAAATTGTTTTTTCTTTTTCTTAAAAGAAATTTCATTTAACTAAAACGTAAGGTAATATTCTATCGCTATGTATTATTAATTATGTATCATTAATTATTATTAATTATGCATCATTAACTATTACTAGTTACGTATCATTAATTATTAAGTATTCATTATAATGTAGAATGATATGGCTTTGTTGTAATTTGAATTCAGTAAAACTTACATCTGAGTTTGTTGTTATTCAAATATAATAGGTGCATCGAAATTTAGTTGAATTACGTATTAAATAGATGCGCTTAAAGAAATGGCTTAGTAACTTGTAATTGCTTAGCACTTCGAAATGTCCTTATTTTCAAAATTTGATGTAATTTCTTAATTAATTAATTTGAATAAGAAATTAATTTGATGCCTTGCACCGTAAGAAATTCCAGTTCAAATTACGGTGAAAAGTACCAGCACGCAGGGGGTCAGTACTTTTTACCGTAAAATCCATTTCAACGCAAAATTAAATAAATGTCACTACGAAAATTGTGGTATAAAATTTTGCGCTAAAAATAGATATTACGGTAAAGTGGATTTCAAGGATACTGCATTCAGGGTCCTAGTACTTTTTAACATCACTTTATCCAGAATTTTTTACTGTGTAATTTGATGTAGGTATGATTTAAAGTTGATGCATATTGTCGAAATAATGTATTTTTTATATTTTTCAAAATATATCTTTTCATTTGGAATATTTTGCTTTGTATTAACAACATACTTTAAAGGAATAAAGCAATATTTTTGATTAGCTAAAGTAATAAAATATTTATATCTGAAGTAATACTGTGTATTATGCATATAAATATCATACAATATTTGTATATTTAATTTTTCACAAATTATTTTCAAAGAAAATCGTATAAAACATATCACTAATTTTCGTAAATATTTGTAAAATATAAATTTAAAGTATTACTGCTTTGTAATAAAATATATTGACTGAAAAATGTTTGTTTTGTTAGGAAGAAATAATTTAGTTCATTAATAAACATATACGTCTCTTTAACTAAATTAAATATGATATTCTCAGTATTACGAATAAATATTTTAGAATTTAAAAAAAAAATTAAAAGTCATTAAAAATATTTAACAAACATTTTTTGAACGTTAACATTTATAGATCTTTAATATAATAGAAACAATACAAAACTTAAAATGGCAATTAATTTAAAAGAAAAAGAATTTAACACTTTTTCTTCTTCTATTGTTTAAAAGAAAATATCTGTTTCTGAATCAAGAAGATTTAAGAACAAAAATGAACTATTTTTACAAATATTCTTTTGAATTTCATATTAGAAAGAATGATGAATTTCATTATAGATTTCTGATTTGAAAATTTTACCTAAAAATCTAACGAGAAATCTTTCAAAATAAATGGAATTTTAAAAAAAAAATCAAAAATTACCAAAACATTAGATTTTTTAAATATTTATAAAATAAAAGCTAATAAACCTAGATAATTTAAACCTTTTGAGCTTGAATTCATTTAATTGAATTTACTGTAATAAATAAACAGTAAGATATTCTTTTATCTCCCGATTGTTTTTTAAATTTGTTTCCATGCATAAAATATTACTTTATTACACAAGTAAACTTATATCGTGTATGGAAAGAATGTACATCAATATTTAGTTAAATTTTTTATTAATATTTAATTTGCATTATACGACGTCTACTTTAAATATTTTAGGATAGGTGATTGATCATTATTGAAACCAATAAAAAACTATTTTCCAGATTAAGAACTTAATGATAGTCGAACTCGTTTTTCTTTTCTATTTAAAAAATAATTCCTGCAACTATAACATTATGTCTTGTTTTGATATTTGCTTTTATATTTTAACTTTTGTCTTATTTAATGTAACAAATCCTTTTATTACTTTCGTTTTAACACAAGGAGGCTCATTCCTAGCTCCCTGTTTGCTCCGCTCATCAGCCAGTTGCTTCCTGTTTATCGTTGTTTTTTTCTTTTTCCTTATGAAGTCGATAATAAAAGATAATTTAGTTCAGAAAATATGTCATTTGTATAATTTTGCAAAAACACATTTTATTAACATGTAAACCGTTGCGAAAGGAAAAGATACCTGGATTTAAAAAATATCCAATTGTACTTTAGAACAAAAAATTAAACTTTGGAATGTATAATGTGTACTCCAATAAGAAGTAATAAATAAAAAGTACGTCTAGTACTTGTAAATAATATGAAACGACGACCTTAAATCGTAAAACAGTTAGCATTGGAAAAAAGTTTTTATTTTTCTTCAGTTTTTATCGTTAAAAATTTGGATATAAATTGAGATTTCTAATAGGCAAAATTTAATTTTTCTCTCATAATTTAATTAATAAATTTTTTTAATTACTTTTGACATGAAGTCAAGCGAGACCTTACAAAATATAAATTGCGACATATACATTATTTTTACAGCAATTGTTAAGTAGTTATCATTTAAAGGGGAAAAAAATTGTACAAAAAACACTTAATATTGCAAAAACTTTTGAACAAGTAAATATTTCCAAGAAACTCCAGTTAATTTTTTAAATTCATAATGGTCCTTTATCAGAGCGCCAAATTTCATGCATTTCAACAGACAGTAGATCAGCCAACATGTTTTTTTTTCTACTAAAAGTTTAACGGTTAATTATTCTGGAACTAATAATGAAATCGAATTTACTTTTATTTTTTATTTCTTTTCATTCCTTGTAAATTTTTCAACGCACCTTCGTAATTTCAAGTTTCAAAGTCTTACATGGCAAAATAAAATGCAATGTAAAGCAAAAAAGGAGTGGAAAAAACTAGCGAAAAAGCACTTGGGATTGCTTTAACTTACAAAAAAAATTAGATTTTCGTAAAAAAAAAAAAGAAAAAGAAAAAAACTCTAATAAGTTCCTCTGCAAGCATGGCCCTTTCAGCATACAGCCTTTGTGCATTCAGAAAACAGCAGTGGTCCTTGCGATTTTATCTTATCGGGAGAAAATAACTAATTTGAAAATTGGTAAATTTGAATTGTTTCTCTTTAGAATTTTGCCGTTAGGCTAACCGTAGTAGGTTCTCGTGGTCTTCCTCTCCATGTAACGCAAATACGGGTTAGCTCCATCAAAAAGTCTTCCACGAAGGCAAATTTCTCCCAATACTCGATCCAGGAGTTCCCTTGTCTTCTGGATTGGGTTCAAAATTACAAGGCTACGGAGTTGAACATTAGTAGTCGTAAACCCATTAAGTGGGATCGGCTGTTCAACGACGGATATAAAATTATAAAAATAAAATAATTCAAATAATGGTAGAGCGTCTGCCTTTCAATGAGGTAAACCGGGCTCGAATCCCAGCCATGGCTGGTCGATACGAATTTCACATCCGGCTTGCATCGAGAGCAGTGCTGATATGAAATATCCTCAGAGGTAGACGGACCATGGGTTAAAATTCCCTTGTTATCAGGCTAACTTTGGAAGATTCTTGAGGTCTTCCTCACCATGTAACGCCAATGCGGGTTAGTTCCAACGAAAAGTCCTCCATGAAGGCAAATTTCTCCGCATACTTGATCCAGGAGTTCCCTTGTCTTTTGGATTGGGTTCAAAATCACAAGGCTACAGAGTTGAGGATTAGTAGTCGGAAACCCAAAAAACAGATTTTGATTTGGAAATGTCTAGTAGCCCATTTTACATTTGCGCTAATTAGTATAAAAACGTCATTTTAATATTTTTCTTTTGTTCAAAATTAGTAATTTAAAACCTTGTCACTTTTAATTGCACCTCTTTTTATAATTTTGTTGCTCTATATACTTTTTAATTCAAAATTTCCTTTCGATTTGCATTAGATTTAATGATCTAACGCACACCTAGCATATTAGTGCCTATTATAGTGATTTTAGAAGCCATTAAAATAAATTAAAATTTGAATCGAAAATTTTAATTTTAATTTAGAAATCTAATTTTGAATATCGAATCTAATTCTGAATATGGAATCTAATTTTTAGTAAGGAAATAAATTTTTAATATGAGATTAACTTTTGAGTGTATTGAATATAGAATAAAATTTTGTTTACAAAATCCAATTTTGAGTACAGATAATAATTTTAAATATGGAATGCAATTTCGATTTCACTCGAAGTTAACTTTCAAACTTCATTTATTCTTGAATCGCTTTGATACACAAGAATTATTAGATCACATAGAATTACAGATTAAAGCATATAAGAATTAACTTATGGATTTTGAAAGGAGTAAGCAATGATAGAAAAAATCCATGCGTTATGAAAGCATAGGAAAGCAAATTCATTTCAATTGAAGTTCTTTCTTTTGGAAATCGCTTGCATTTTATAAAAAATAACCTAAAATTCATTCTACTGTATACAACTGAAAAATACAAAATTTAATTTTGCATTATATACAGAATTACTAAATTTCAACTCTAAAATTTATGCTAACATAAAAAAAGGCTGAAAGATTAGGTCACTTTCCCAGCTAAGTATCTTATGGTACACTGTTAGAAATTTCTCGGAAAAAACGGCTAGATAACAATCAATTTAATTGTTATTTTACCATATTTAAACAAAACAGTCTAATAACCATAAATAAGATGGTAATCAAACTGTTAGCAGTGAGAAAAATCGTTCATTAACTTTTTTTTTTAACTAAAAGTGTTAAATAACTAGAATTTAATGCCTCAACTAAGCTCACTTAATGATGCAACTTAGTTCTTAGTTAGAAATTTCTCGAAAAAAATGGCTACATAACAATCTATTTAATTGTTATTTTACCATATTTAAACAAAACAGTCTAATAACAATAAATAGGAAGGTTCTCATATTGTTAACAGCGAGAAAAATCGTTTATTAACCATTTTTTTAAAGATAAAAGGGTAAACTAACTAGAATTTTATTGCATCAACCAAGCCCACTTAATGATGCAACTTAGTTCCATGCAACTGCGTATGTATTCTAGCCGAGATAGCTTATCTATTAATCACATGACTGAATTAAGGGGGGTTCGAATCCCAGCGTTGACGCTTCCATTCCCTTTAACGCATGAAGAGTGTCCTGCACCCTCCACTGACCATTACCTAACGAAAAGTCTAGCTTCTATGTCCAGTAAAATCTCCATTTTTTATGGTTTTGAAACCGTGGTAGCTGTAAATGGTTAAAAAACCGTGTAGTTTTGTATTCATGATTTAGTAACTATACTAGTTGTAAATGGTTTCAAAACCGTTAAGATGAAAAATATTCTTTACCGTAAACTTTACAGTTAATTGACTGAACAGACTGTTGACGGTTATTTTACCATAAATTTAGAATGAAAATTCTAACAGCATAGTATAATGGTGCAAAGCATTATAACAACTTACTCCAACTATGCCGAGATAGCCTGGTTGGTACGGAGCTGGGCCCATGTCCAAGAGTTCGTGGGTTCGATAGCCGCCGGCTGATGACTCCCCTTGTAGTAAATGGTGTTTGATGCACGTTAAATCTGTCGAGTCGCAAAATCCTTCATGTTCCCATAACAAATCAATACCTCTGGGAGAACTGATCTATGAGTTTCCTTATCTTCTGGATTGGTTCAAAATTTCAGGGCTACGGAGTTGAACATTAGTAGTCGTAAACCCATAAAATTGGGTCTGCTGTTCAGCGACGGATATGTATATAATAAAAAAATAATTAAAAAAAACTTACTCCAACTACATTAAATTTGCATTCAAAAATCATTTTAAGTTTCATAAATGTTTTACACTATTATTGAGGAAGGAAATGGCTCTTTAGTTGTGCCACTTCTAATATTTTGCATTTATTAAAAGCCAAGCACAATTTAATGACTGTTTCATATATGTTATGAAATTTGAAAATAACAAACTTGACAACGAGTTAATTCAACAATGTTCCTGGACTAATTCGTACTTTTGTTTTAAGTTTTCAGTGTAATCGAAGCATTGATATCAGTGAGACGTTGAAATTGTTTAAATAGTTACTAATAATAGCATATTTAAAAGAGTGTTGAATCAGAGTTATTTAAATATATTAGGAATAATTATATAATTGAATTCTTCACGCACATGTTATTTACTGACTGCTACTTGCTATGATTGGGCTACTTGTGGCCCAACTGTAAACATATTACTGATGCTAGTATTTTGTAATAGCTAAAGTCCCATTGATAATGACTCGGTAGAGGTGACCAGTTTCTGCCATTGGACCAGATGCACTTTGTTTTCATTTTTCCAATATTTGTTTAACATCAGTTTCTGCCACTGGGCCAAATGCACTTTGTTTTTATTTTTCCAATATTTATTTAACACCAGTTTCTGCCACTGGGCCAAATGCACTTTGTTTTTATTTTTCCAATATTTATTTTAACACCAGTTTCTGCCACTGGGCCAAATGCACTTTGTTTTTATTTTTCCAATATTTATTTTAACACCAGTTTCTGTCATTGGGCCAAATGCACTTCGTATTTATTTTTCCAATATTCATTTAACACCAGTTTCTGTCATTGGGCCAAATGCACTTTGTTTTTATTTTTGCAATATTTATTTAATATTTAATAATCTTTATATTTATATCTAAATATGCATAGTATGGAAAGTAATATTTACATTAACATGTACAGAACTATAAATTTGTCAAATTAGAATACTTCAGAGATCGTTTTATTTAAATGGCCCATTAATGGAAACCTTCAAATACAAATTTTTTATTTAAAATAATTTTTAACGGATTAACAAAGAATCCTAATTTCATTTCAATTTAAAATTTAGATTGTTTAAATAAGAATTAATTTTTAGATAAACAAAGAAATATAATAATCAAAACATTAAATTTTATCTTTTAAAAAAAAAAAGCCACAAATTTTACTTAGAAATTTAAATTTTTCGCTAAAATTTATTATTCTACGTATTAATTTAGTTTATAAGAAATCCCAATATGTCTTCAAAACTCATTTGAAATTCTTCATATAAAATAATGATTACTTTTCATATTTTGAAGTGCACATTTTAGTTATTCTTAAAAAACCACTTTAAAATTTATTGATGATTCCTCCAGAAAGAAAAGAAATTAATTCGTAAATTACTAATATTTGCTGAGATGTTCGATGATATTTAGATTTAAAAACTACCATTTTAACGCCTACAAGTTCCGGTTGAGCGATCATTAACATTTCAAAAAATGTGGAACTGCGTTTGTGTCGTTGTTTTGAAAAATGAAGAAAATTATGGAACATGTAGCGATTTTTTCTTTTTCTTCTCTTTTTTCCACTTCTTCAATCTTCGGGGCTTTCTGTCAACATATAATTTTGCGCGATTTCAAATAGATGGTATTTTCTACCTAATAAAAACTACTCTTGAATTACATAATTTCCTGCATGACTGAAGTTGACACTGAAAAATATTTTTTTTCTTCCCTTACGAAAGATTCGATTCTTTTACGGTAGCAGTTTTTCTTTTCAAAAAATAGTTTTTTCTTTATTCTTTTTCTTATTTTTAAAAGTTCAATAATCACGAAAATGATTTAATTCTGTTTTGGATACAGTATTCGTTGTAATACGTGTATTGGTATGCTGTGTATAAAAATATAATATCGGGTGGAACAAAAAAAAACATTACACGAAAAAAAATGCCCTGTGGTAAAAGTAGAGTTTGTTCAAACAAGATCAAGTTCAAAATATTTATAAATAACTATAATAAATCCGATAACTGCATAAAAAATCTGGCACACATTGTTGTATGTACTGTTAAAAAAGAAAAAAAATCGGGCACATGTTGTTGAATGCTTTATTAGGGAAACAAATTTGAAACACATTATGTTATGCACTATCCAAAAAAAAAAAAAAAAATCAGACGTACATTGTTGTATGTATTATCAAGAAAAGAAGAAAAAAACCGGACACTCATTGTTGTGTATGTATTATCAACAACAAAAAAAAAATAAATAAATAAAATCAGACACACATTTGTATATTTTATTAGCAAAAAAAATTAGACTTCCATTTTTGTATGTATCATCAAAAAAATAAATAAATAAATAAAATAAAATCGGAGATTCATAGTTGTATATTTTATCAAAAGGAAAATTTGGAATCAGTCACACATTATTGTAGGTGAATTATCAAAAAGGAAAATTAGCACATATTATCAAAAAAAGAAAAAAAATTGGACACTCATTGTTATATGTATTATCAAAGAAAATCGGACACACATTTGTATGTTTCATTAGTAAAGCAAATTAGACGCACATTGTTGTATGTTTTATCAAACGGACAATTTGGAATCAGACACACATTGTTGTATGAATTAACAAACAAAAAAATCGGATACACATTGTTGAGTGAATTATCAAAAAGAAAAATCGGCACATAGTGTTATATGTATTTTCAAAAAGAAAATAAGCAATCGATCACTCATTGTTGTATGTATAATTAAAAGAAATCGGCCTCACATTATTGCATACAGTATAGAAAATAATCGGACATACATTGTTGTACGTATTGTAAAAAAAAATTCGGACACACACTGTTGTATGTACTGACAAAAAAAAATTGGAAAATTTTATATTTAGGATAAAATTTTCAGACAGAAAATAGTTAAACTCACAATACTTTGTGTGCCTTATAAAAATTTGAACAATAATTTTCGCATGATTTCACATCGATCGGATTTTCATCATATTTAAAATTAATTAATTTATAATTAATTTTAATTTAAATAAAATTAATTAATTTCCTTTTTTTACTTATTTCTCTATAAATATCTTTCTCAAAAAATAACTAATTTCTTATGAAAGTAGTTTTTTATAATTGGTTCAAAACAGATTTTTTCCCTTATTAAAAATTCAATTAAAGCGAAAAATATTTAGATTTGTCTCATTTTATACAATATTTGCAAAAGTAATAAAATTATTTATAAATTCATTTAATCTGAATTAGATATTGGAAAATTGGATATCGAGTGATAGAAATGTATGAAGTTAAATTAACGCGTAATGAACAAAATATCGCGTGTTAGAAATGTAATGCCACTTATAGCACGATATCCAAAATGATATGATATCCGGATAAAATCCCGAGATAAAAAATATTACACAGGAAAAATACCTCGTGGTAAAAGAATAGTTTGTTTAAATTAGCTTGATGGGAAACTATGTTGTCAAAAAATCGAACACAAATTCTTATATGTAATGCCAAATGAAATTTTTTTTTATTTCTTTCATTGAGATTAAAAAGCATGAAAGAAAGTTCATAACAATGAAACACAATTCTGGGATAGTTTCTCTTCCATTATTCTTTACTTTTTCAAGAAATTCTTTCTTTGCTCCCATAAATATCTGCCTCTTAAAAAATTCTTATTTTTTATTATAGCATATTTTTAGATTGGTGCAAATAAATTTTTTTCCGCTTAAAAAATTTCGTTAACAGCAAAAAAAAATTCATTTTGCTTAACCTAAAGCACTACTAGCTACACTGAGAAAAAAATTATGCTCAAAACTACCATAATATGGTAAATTTTATCATGTTTCCAGCTCTATGGAAACACCAAAACATCTGTAATTTTTACCGAAGCACGTTGGTAATGATTTTGGTAAAATTAACAATAAAATACTGTTTTATAATGTGTGTTAAAATTTGGTACATGTGGTTAATTTTGGTAATTTTATCATGGTGCCTTAATTAGAGCATAGCATAAAAAAAAACTTTTTTTACTTTTCAGTTTTGAATTTTGAACTAAATAAGTTGTTGTAAGAACTAAAATTTTAAAAACCAAATATTTTGATAAACCGTTGCCATATGAATGGAAAAAATTACCGAATGTATTGATTTAATACCGTATCTTTTGATTATATTAACCAGAATTATGTTTTTTCCCCCTCCTTTTTTTAGAAATGCCATTAACCAGAATTATGTTTTTTTTTTCTACTTTTTTTAGAAATGCCATTTCCATGTAGTATGGTAATTTCACCAGACTTTTTTTCCTCTTGTATAATTGATTATTTATTAAAAAAACAATTAGTTTTTAGATAAGGAACCGAATTTTTAAGTTCCTCTTTAAAAGGTCAAAATTAAGAACAATGAAAACAAAAACTTAAAGCTCATTTTGTTAAAGAATTATTTGAAGCAAACAGATATTTTTTTCCCTTAAAAAATGCATAATGCATCTTTAAATTGGATTGGTAAAATTCATTAAAACGATTTACATTATAGCCATTGAAAAAAAGGCATAAACCTTGATTTTTATTCATAGAAAATAAACAATAGTCTATTCAATTATATTGCTTTTAGGTATTAAACCTTATCTAGACTATTGTCGAAATTCAAGGCTATTTAATCAATTTGCAATCTGATTAATTCTTGTATGCATTAACAATTTTTTGCTAAGAATTTTCAATTTAATTTGATAATATTTTACTACTATTATTAATTCAATAGAAACAGTGCACTTGGTTATGTATTTAAATTTCATAAAACGTATTAAGGAATTAAAGCGTAAGTTTTAAAAACAATTTTGATTATGAAATAAACCCACTACTTAAGTTTCTATATAAACACTAGGAAATGTATATTTAACTAGTATTTTTGTTTTTGTTAATGATGGAAGCATGAAATAAATTGTTTCTGTAATGGGTATAAATTTTATGTTAAATTTTTTTCTTTAAATAATTGCTTTAAGATTGGTTCAAATTGTTTAATATTGACAGAAATGAAATAAATAAATGAATAAAAACATTTGACTTTAGACTAGTTTTAACGTTTTAGAAATATTTATCAAAAATTACATAGTTTCATAACGTTTATTTGATTTCTAATTTGAAATATTTGAAACTAATAAGAGTACATAGTATAAGTGATTAGGAGCAAAATTATTAAAATACTCTTTTTAACTTACTTTAAAAACGATCAATTGATATTTCATAGATAGGCTATATTTCTTTAAATAAAAAAACATCTCTATTCCTAACGAAAAACTATGTATTCTAATATGACGCATCTGTGCACATTTTAACTTGTTTTGATATGTATCTTGAGTACATCGGAGAATTGATATATGCAGGCAGAAACATTATATACTTATGTATTTTCCAAAAAACAAAAATTTTTACCATTTTTTAAAAAAAACAAAATTGCTAAAAATGTCTACTTTACGAGCTCTATTCTACGTTCAGGTATGTAGCGTATGTATTTTTTCTAAATTTAATGAGAAGAACGAATTGTTAATAATTGTATACATTCATTGATCTAAAGCAATAGTCCAAGTATTTGTAAAATAATAATAATAATAATTGATACTATAAGTATAAGTGGTTAGGAGCAAAATCATTAAAATATTCTTTCTAACTTACTTTATAAACGATCAATTGATACTTCATAGATAGGTTATATTTCTTTAAATTAAAAAACATGTCCATTCCTAACGAAAAACTATGTATTCTAATATGACGCATTTGTGTACATTTTAACTTGTTTTGATATGTATCTTGAGTACATCGGAGAATTGATACAATGTGCTGAATATAATGTACTTGATATAATTTTTTAAAAAATGTGCTAAACTTGTCTACTTTACGAGATCTATTCTTCTATGAGGTGTGCAGCGAACGTATTTTTACTAAATTTAATTAGAAGAGCGAATTGCTAATAATTGTATACATTTATTGACCTAAAGCAATGGTCCAAATATTTGTAAAATAATAATAATAATAATACTAGTTGATACTATAAGTACAAGTGATTAGGAGCAAAATCATTAAAATACTCTTTCTAACTTATTTTAAAAAACGATCAATTGATATTTCATAGATAGGCTATATTTCTTTAAATAAAAAAACATGTCTATTCCTAACGAAAAACTATGTATTCTAATATGACGCATTTGCGTACATTTTAACTTGTTTTGATATGTATCTTGAGTACGTCGGAGAATTGATACATGCAAGCAGAAATATTATATACCTATACATTTTCCAAAAAACAACAATTTTTACCATTTTTTAAAAAAAACAAAATTGCTAAAAATGTCTACTTTACGAGCTCTATTCTACGTTCAGGTATGTAGCGTATGTATTTTTTCTAAATTTAATGAGAAGAACGAATTCTTAATAATTGTATACATTTATCGATCTAAACCAACAGTCCAAGTATTTGTAAAATAATAATAATAATATTAATTGATACTTTAAACATTATAAAACAAATAGGAAATATAGTTTTTTGCTATTTCCTCTAATAAATAATTCTCCTTTGTTAATTATTAATTAATAAATAATTATTAATTAATATTTAGGAGTTGTGAAAACTTGAAAGTTAAATGTAAGATATTTTTTACGAAAATTGAGAATGCAGTTTGTTTCTAATTTAGCCTAAATTGTGAATGCAATTTTTTTTTATTGTCATTCTTAACAGTTGTCTGTACTTTTAGTACTGTCTGTATTGACATATATGGTAATTGTTTTTAATTAAAAGTAAAAACTATTTATTAAAAGTAAACCTATTATGTATCTTTGATGTATCCTTTCTTCCTTTCTCCTCTCTCTTTTTCTCCCCTTAAGTTCGACTGTTCAGTAAAATGACAACATTAAAATTATTTGAGAAAGAAATTGATTTTATAAAATGTACATTCCTTTGCATTTAGAAAGAAAAATCAACCACTCATATCAGGGTGTCACAATAGGGAAAAAAAAAGCAAAGCGACAGTCTCGTTCCCTTTGCAAGAAAATTAATAAACGCAGATATGATCATTTTGGGAACATCATACATAAGGCTCTCAAAAGCAATATAACTCCCTGACGAGTTTATTACACGTATTTATTACTCTTAACATTACATGAGAGTTCACAAAAACATACATTTTGTGAAAGAGGACCTTCATTTTTTACGGTTGTCTGCGTTTTTGACCCTGACGTGCGAGTTTACAATTCAAACTCTGTTCACACAAATAGGTTGTCCCGTCCAGCCTCTTGGGTCGTCCTATGCGTCCACCTACCTTGTCCTGATCCGTCCCTAAATGCGGTTTCTCTTACTTGATATTGATTCTGATGAAATTTCAGCTACAGATCGCTTTAGGGTACTGCTTTTTCACACACAGCAGAAAAATGACAGATGAAGAAAAGAAAAAAAATGGCTCTTGTCATAGAATCGAAGAAAAAATTCTACGCGATGGACAGACAGACGTAATGGCGAAAAGAGAGAAGAAGAAAAACTGTATAATTACGCGTGACATGTCTGCATGCCTAATATTCCATTTCATGACTGACAGACAACTCAAGAAAAATAAAAGTATAATGAAAAAAGTCACTCGTACTGGCGTCAGTTAAGCCTAACATGGCGGCGGCTGTTTTATAAATACAGCCCGTAGGGGTTTGGCGAGCGCTTTTGTGTGTGTGTATACTTTTTTCTACCTTATTGGGCGTGGACGGTGGTTAGAGGCATGCTAATTGGCGATGGGAAACGAAATGCGGTGAGGATTTTTTACGTTTTATTTTGCTTCCTACTAAGTTCTAAATGCAGTCTAGGTGGCTTACTAATGGGTTTAAAATCAGAGGTTTTTCTTTCGGTCCTTTCTAGCCTGTGGCCTTCTCTGTTTTGGTGACATTCAATTCAAAGTATTTAATTGCTCGCAGAGGTATTTTTAAGTGATCCTCATTCTATCACACAAAAGAAATCACTTCTACCCTGATTTTCTTTTTTAAAGTTTAAAAAATATTTTTTGTCACTGATCATTATATTGTTATGCTATATCATAGAATAATGGGTTTAATAAACCCATCGATCAAAATCTGTTTGCTGCACAGCTTTTCTTTTCAATAATCTTATTTTAGCTAATCAGCATAAAATATGCAGAAAAATAACACCTGCTGTGAAATTCAACATGAATTTTATGCTATGTCTCGTTAATAGAAATAAATTTCACATTCAAGAAAGCGAACTTGCGTTTTATAATACTAAACTCAATTTATTTCAAATTCGATTATTAAAAAGCAATTATATTTTTAATTTATCGGAAGATGGCATAAAATTAGACAGTAAAATATTTAATCAGAAAATTACTCTATTATTTAGATATTTACTCTTGCAACTTTTATTTTAAATTGGGTTGGATAAAAATTAACCGAAACCCTTTTTATAGTTTCCAACGGGAGTGTAAAATTTTTCAAGTGCAAAGTGTGTTTTTGTAGAATGCATAGAACAAAATTTGAAGGAGCAATTGAAAAAAGAATAAAATTTTGTTAATAATTCACATAGGAAAAAAAAAGTTTTAAATCGATCTTATAGGAAAGAGTACGTCATTTCTTATTCCCACTTTTCTATTTTTTATTTTTTTTTAATAATAATTTTTTTAAAAAAATACTTTAACTTTTCATTAATTATTTAACATTTTAAAGCAAAATAAAGAATAAAAATATTATGAGATAAAATATCAATTATTTTACGAAGATTTAAAGCGTACTTAAATTGTCTAAAAAAAAGCTCCAAATTTTATATGAAAAGCTCAATCATATGCACAACAACCATTGTAAAATGCTTTATGTTATATACAATGATGTTATATATAATGATGTTATATACAATGTTATATGCAATATTGGGATGCCAAGAAGGATTATTCAGGATTTATAAAGAAGATAAAATGCATGTTTAATGATGCTTTAACTAAAATACTTAATGGTACTAAAAAATGGTAGTAATGGTAATGGCACTAATGGTAGTAGCAAAAGTACTATTGTCAAACCAAGAGCAAGCTTTTGATACAGGAAAGACTATTTAATTTTAGACACTAATTAATAAAAATAAACGTTTTCTACTGTTTTGCGTACAGTACACAATGCTCATAGCAATACCTATGTTGTACTAGAATAAATCCATTTAATCTGTCTTTTTGTGAATATAGTGCTCTAGATCCAGGTGCTTTTATCAATATAACCTGCTTTTTCATTCAAAAGAGATGATGACTAGTAAAAGATTAATAGGGGTAAAATGAGAGATCTAATTATACCTGCAATATGCCGATTCTATTAAACTCTGTTATTTCGATACATGTATGAATGGTGTACAAATTCGTTTGAAATTTTGATTGAATGAATCTTAACAATCATGAAAAGCAGCGTGATTTACTTATACAAGATGAATGAGTATTATATTGTAGCGTATCTACCACTACAAAATTACAACTACAATTCACTAGTATATAAGACATGTTAACTCGACACTATGTCGGGGTACCTTTTCATAGATGACGGTTGACATGGTCGATTACTCCGCCCCCACATTGGTGACCTTCGGACGTGATGTGACCACGCCTACCTTGGCAGTAACGCCGACTTTGATATGAACACGCCTACCTAGACGGTAACGCCGACTTCGATGGATGATCCACATTGAATAGTTGACTTGCTACTTGTGACTGCAACATTATCCACCTCCTCGCACTGTTGCTACTCAGTCTCGTCTCGATCACGCACAACGTCGGCTTGCATACACTCGACTGCTAAAGGCAACACAGGAGCGACTACGACCGTGAAGTTAATACACCTCTCACATTCAGCACTCAAAAAGTTCGGTGATCTTAATACAGCTCTCCCGGCCTAACCGCACATAAAACAACAGCAATGATTCAACTGGTGGCATCCATTCATCGAATTCTATCATAGCTATAATTCTAGTGGGGGAGTACTGTAGCGTATCTACCACTACAAAATTACAACTACAATTCACTAGTATATAAGACATGTTAATTCGACTCTATGTCGGGGTACCTTTTCATAGATGAAAGTTGACATGGTCAATATCTACTCTCCCCACAATATAAATAGATTTCATGATAGATAATACAAAATAAGTAAAGGATGATAAATGGATAATTCAAAATAAATAAAGAATGAAATTTTGCCTGCAATATGCAGATTCTATTAAATTCAGTTATTTCGATGCAATATATGAACGATGTACAAATTTGTTTGAAATTTTAATTTAGTAAATCCTAACGATAAGTTAAAGCAGCGCAATTAACTTATACAAGATGAATGAGCATTGTATCACTAGATTTCATGATGGATAATACAAAATAAAGAAAGAATGTAAATATGGCTGAAATATGTAGTTTCTACAGAATTCAGTTACTTCAATATAATGTATGAACAGTGTACAAATTCATTTGAAATTTTTATTTAATGAATCAAACGATCTCTGAAAGTAATTAATTTATACAAGATGAATGAGTATTATATAATTAGACAAAATATGCCTGCAATATACAGATTCTATTAAATTCAGTTATTTCGATGCAATATATGAACGGTGTATAAATTTGTTTGAAATTTTAATTTAATAAATAATTTGAAATTTGTATTTAATGAATCATAACGATCTCTGAAAGTAATTAATTTATACAAGATGAATGAGTATTATATAACTAGACAAAATAAATTAAGAATATAATTATGCCTGCAATATGTAGATTCTAAAAAAATTCAGATATTTCGATGCAGTGAATGAACTGTGTTCAAATTCGATTAATATTTTAATTTAGTGAATAGTAACGATCTAAAAAAGATCGTAAATTTTTTTTAGCTACTTTAAAAATATAAAATATAAAAAAAATCACAATACCTAAAAAATAAGTAAATAAATTTTAAAACAAGTTGAGGTAGCACATAAGCACCTGCCTTATTCAATAATTAGCATCTAAACCTTATTAAATAATTAACATCTGCTTGAAAACTAAATAATTGACGAATGAAACAGATGTTCTTTTTATCTTTTTTAATAATTTTTCTTTCATTGCAGATTGTTTCAAAATATTTTTTTCTTATTTTATTCCTAATTCATTTTGTTTTCTAGTGTAATTTGTGAAAAGAATTTTGTATGAAGTTTAAAAAATGAAATTTTTCACTTTAATTCGTATTCTAAATTCTGAAGCTATTCTATTCTTCTAGTAATAATCAGTATATAATAATGTAGAGAAGAAAAGTGGATTATTTCAATTAATTTAGGAAGTATTTTAATATTTTACTCAGATTTTTATACATGCCTTTCAATCATGCGTAAAAGAAGAAAAGTATTAAAAAGATACAAAAAACACAAACAATAACGAAGTTTATGTGCTCCTTAGTAGATAATAAATTTGAAATAATTATTTATATTGTTTCCTTATAAATATCTATATTACCACTAATATTATAATACAAAACTTATTATTATAATTTTATAGCAATATTATGCAAAAGAATTATAATTAATTTTAAAAATCTTTTATTACAAAGTACTTTCTCATAATTTTTCAAAAAATTTAATTCCTAAAATTTTATTAGGAATTAAATTATTTAATGAAGTTGATTTTTCATTTTTCCAAAACTGTAATTCGACACTTATGGCGGCAATATCTTTAAACGTATTATTAAAAATAAAAATATTGTGTAGAATGAATTACTAACAACAAAGCTAATTTGCTCTAATTTTCTTAAAGTATTTTTAAATCGAATAAGACTAAGAAAGTTAGTTCCTTCATTTTTTATTTCGTTCATACGTTTTACTCATACGTCTTGAGTCTGACAGTTACAGCATGACTAAGAGCTTTGTTTGTTCCCCATGTTATTAAGATTGAGTTCATTATTACTTACGAAACGATATTACTTTCCGGTCCCCATAATAAATGACGAAAAAGTTTTCTCAACTTGGAACCTTATCGCAGTGCACTGTAGGAGTTATCTAGCTAAAATGAAGACTAGACGATCGTTTCCAGAGAGACGAAACAAGCCCTGTGTGATGGTCAAAGAGTTGGCTTCATACCAGGAAGATTTCGGGTTCAAATCCCGCTTCAGGCATGGAAGTAATTTTTCTCTCTATACATTTTCTCCTTGCATTGTTGGGGCGACATTGATCCACCTGTATGGTACCCTGAAAAAAATAATACCGTGAGGCACTAGGAGTGCCGCATGGTGTTTTTCTTTTCTTTTTCTTTTAGGTGAAAAATAAAATAACGAAAAAATTCTTCACTTTTGCCGAAATTCATTTCCTCGAAAAAATAATGATAGTTATTTCGTCATTTTGACGAAATATTCGCTCGGAGCATTACCAAGAAACTGTTTCATTAAAAAAAAAAGAAGAAAAAAAGAAAGAAAACAAAGAAAATAAAGTAAATTTTGAGTGTTAATTTTTAACAGAGCATCGGCTAAAATAATCTGCATTTGTAATCAGCATTTGTAATCTACATTTGTAATTTGCATTTGTAACTTAATTAAGATTACAAAACGGTATAGTGACATTACATAAAGCAAACTTCAACTGTCAGTTACAGTTACAGTTAATTCGTAAGTTCCAGATACTTTCAAGGAAAACAATTGCTCTAAGTAACACAACATAAATAAAGATGGGCTATTCCTTATTTAAAAAAAAAAAATATTAGAATGGCGAATAATACAAAATCAAGAAAAGTGGTGTAATTATACAAGTATGCGTATACGCAATTTCTACGAAGAAGCTCAACTCTCTGCATTTTCAGAATTAATTGCCCGTACAGATGTTTATTTGGAAAAACTGCAGTTCACATGAAAGAAGGAATGGAATGAGAATATCTAGAGGGGGGAGGGGGCAAAAATATTCCGCCGAAACCAGGTCTTTAACTGTTGACAGTAGCGAAGGATTAGTTTTCGCTGTCATATCAAAACGATGACGATATTCGAAAACAATGGTTTTCTTTTTGAAGTACCCAGTTCAGACCTGTTAATAGCTGTCTTGCAGTTCGTTTTTGTGTCACTTTTTTTTAATATTAGAGTAACTTATACTTCGACTTTGAAGTCTAGGTTAAAAAAAAGAGAAAAAAAAAGACATTCAAACATTGAATTTTATTTATTTATTTATTTTAATTACAACATACAACCGTATAGGGAAGTTGTCGTAAAAAATTGGCATTGATGCCAAAATATTGAAGTTTGATTTTATTTAGTTTTTTTAAGCGTGCAACTTCCATACGAATAGGAAAGCTTTTGCAGAAAAAATTGATATTAAAGCTTTATTGATATTAAAGCTTTATTGATATTATGCAGCATTGAAGAAATGTTTTATTTATTTCTATTTTAAACTTACAACTTACATTTGAATTAAAAAATTTCAAAACAACTTACATTTAAAAAAGAAAGTTTTGTGGAAAAAATTGATATTAAAGCTTTATTGATAATATGCAGCATTGAAGTTGTGCTTTATTATTTTTTTAAACTTACGACTTACATTTGAGTTAAACATTTTTCGAAAAATATTGGTATTGCTGCAAAAACATTGAAGTTAATCTTTGGGGGAAAAAAACGTACAATTTGCATTTTAATATTAAAAGAAAATGGTATTTATTTTTTATAATCATATATTAATTCAAGAAATCACAATAGAGTATTAATTTTTTTTATTACAAAACTAAAAAGATAATGGGTCAAAATGGAATAAGAAATTTCTTTTTAAATTTTAAATTTTCTTCAAAAACAAATTTTAAGTATCAAGATTAATTTCTTTTGTGCTATTTCCGAAGTTTTTAAAAGAAAGTTTAAATGAAATTTAGGACTATTATTTCCATATGAAAAGAAAATACCGCCATATGAATAAAAAAAAAAAATGTGTGAATAGAAAAGTTACCATTACCAAGTAAAAGTTGAAAAAGAAAAAAGTACCATTACCATTAATTACCATGATCTATAGTTACCATTACCATATGAACAGAAAAGTTTTCACGAGAAATTGATGCCAAGACATAGAAGTTTATGCTTAAAAAACGAATTACTTTCTACTATTGTTAAGTGTTATTTCACAAAATCGGATTCGAGCATTAGAATTCTCAAACTTATGAAATATTAAGAAAAAAGATAGAAAACGAAAAAAGATTTTCTTCTTAATTTTATATTCTCCTCTTTAAGAAATATTTAAAAATCAAAATAAAGATTTTATGTAGTTTTTAAAATTATATGAAATTTGTTTGCATCAGTCTTAAAATTGCTTAGTATTAAGGTTTACGTAAGTTTTTTTTCTTCCTAATTTTAATATTTTACCCATTCCTCTATCATGGTTTTTCAAACCTCTTTCACCAAGGAAAATTAAAAAAAACCACAGTTCAAGTGACTTACACTTAAAGCAAAGCTATAATTTTAAACTATCTATACCTTCTTGCCGCAAAGAATTATCTAGGCTTTAGAATTATCTAGGCTTAGAGTTATCTAGGCTTTAGAATTTTCTAGAATTTAGAATTATACAGGCCTTAGAATTATCTGAGCAAATAACTTAAATATTTTAAAAGTTATTAAACTTCTTAAAAATCGGCCAATTTTACGACAATTCCACCTAAATCATTGCCTTATTCTCAATTTTTGTAAATTTGTATGAGCCCATATAATGCAGCATTAAAGCAAGTTTTTAAATATTTAAAAATTAGACGACGAAAGTTTTTCATTTTTTTTAATGTTCTCCATTTTCAGAATCAACAAAGAGGGCATTGGCTAAAGACTTAACAGTCTGCCTAACAATTTACCTAACAGTCATGAGTAACCATTGAAGACTCACAGCAGTCATGAAAATAGCATATTATTCGCAAAAAAGCACCATTTCATTCGACGACAGAGCCTTCGAAAAACATTCTTAATGATTTTTTAATTTTTAATTTTACTTTAGGAACCTATTACCAATAATTTATGGGAAGTTAAGAAGAAAATATAGAATATCATACGACAAACATTTCGGGTTTGGCTATAAAATGATTAAATTACAAAAAAAAGAATGAAGTCATTTCTTGAGGAAATATTATTTATTAAATCTATTTTGTAGATTATTTCAAACTGATAAGTTGAATATTTTATTTTTCCTACTCATGATTTGTAATTCTAAAATGAATTAGTAATCTGATTGTAAGATTTAGGCAGAAACAATTTTTTTTAAAATCGTGCTCAAGGCTTTATTTTTTTCAAAACAAAATAAAGTAAAAAAAAAACTTTTGCTTCATAATTATATTCAAAATTTTTCGCATGCATATAAATTTTTTTTTTTTTTTTTTTTGTAGCAAGAAGTAGCATTTTTGAAAAATGCTGCATTTTTATTTTAGAAGCACGTGACAAGTAGAAACTGCATTTCTACAAAATAAATAAAAAATAGGAAATTAAAAAAGCAAAATTCAAGATTAATTGCTTTTTATAGGGCCATTGAAATATTACTTACGCATCTAACAGGGAAGGAGTTAGAAGGGTATAAATCCTTAGGAACAACAGTAAAATTATCCTGAAGTTATTAATAATCCTTAGGTAGAAAACTAAAATTTACCTATTTATTAATTTTTTTTTTATAAAATGCAGCAAAAAAGTGAAACAAATGAATTTTAAAGAACGAAAATATCTTGAAAAAATTCAATCTTGTTATTAAGCTTAGAAGAGAAAGAAAAAGTTCGATTTTTTTTTCTCAAGCAGTTTCAGAAGTTAAGAATTTCGAAAATAGAATAAAAAATATATAGGATTTCTTAAGAGCATTCTACTAATAATTTCATTAAATGAATTAAAACGTACATTTTGTTGTATGAAAAGTTATATCTTTTATGTGAAATTGAAGTTAAAATTAGATTACTAGAGTAAAAATTAAGGTAACAAAAAAAAAAAAAAAATACTAACACTAATTAGGGTGTTGCGATGGTGCTTAACCTTTTGAACAGTTTTGTCAATAAAATTCAAAAACATTTTTAAAGTAAATTTAAAGCTCAAAACCGCTAAACTGTGAGTATCTCAGAAGTTAGATTTAAGAAATAATTATTTTGCATGCATCTTTGTCACACATAAGCCAAAAATTCTTAAGCATTTTTTAAAACTTTTTATTAGAAAAAAAAATCGATGCTTTTAATAAACAAACTTCAATGCAATAAATAATAAAAAACTTGATATAAACAATAATTAAAAAAAACTTGACTTATGGTAATATAATATAGCACAAATAAGAAACATTTATTAATTTATATTAATATTTAAATAAGATACATTTATTATGTTAATTAATGAATTTTATTGTCACAGATTTAAATGAAAAAAATTATTAGCTTTTGCATATTTTAATGCACAATCCACTAATTAGTCCTCATTTACCAAAGTTATCTAGTATAACTAATGTGAATAGTTAATTATGCAATATTTTAATAAAAAATATTAACATTTTGAATAAAAATAATTTTGATTTCTAAAAAAGTATGTTTATTATTGGACAATAAAATTAAAAATTAAAATGGCATTAGTTTTTCGATTTTTTTAAAGATTTTTAGAGTGGTTTTTTGATGCTCCGTGTATTAAATATAAAACTTGTTCTCACTCAAAATTAAACTTTTTGAGAAAACTATAGTTTTAATTAAAAAAATGTGCTGAGTATTTACACGTTTATACAAATTACAAGATCGGTAAGCCATGAAATAAAACCACTGACATCTCTTCATTTATACATGTTGAAATTCACAATGGCTCTATTCCACCAACAAACGTCAATTTAACTCTCATCATCATCATAGTTGGCCAGACAGCCCAATGTGAGCCAATGCCTTCCTCTGAAGATTTCTCCATGACGACTTCCGATTTATCTTTGATCTCCAATTCTTTTCATTAATTGCAAGAAAATCAGCCTCCCCTGAGTCAGCCCATCTCAAAAGCGGCCTTTCCCGCTTTCTTATTCCAGTAGGTACAAAAAGCAGTTTTTTTTCTTTTTTTTTCTTTTTGTCATTACTGATTCAAATTACGTGGAAGATCGAATTCATTCTATTTATTTTCATGTATAAAATATGAAATATAAAAATAATATGATATATGAAGGATAAAACTTGCTCTCACATAAAACAAACTTTATATGAAAACTACGATTTTAATTTAAAAAAATGAGCTGGATATTTGCACCTTTATGCAAATTGCAAGAACGGTAAACCATGAAATAAAACCATGCCTGATATCTCTTCATTTATATTTGTCAGAATTCACGATGGCTATATTCCGCCAGCAAATGTCAATTTGACTCTATAACATTTAATTTTCTGCGAATTAAAAATAACTTAGTAATAACGGAAACATAGCATGTGTAAACATTTCATCTTTGTAAGACTATTGAATACAAAGCGTGCATAATCTGCATAATTATTTAAAGAGTATCAAAAGACGTGATATAACTATTATGAGCAATCAAAATTTCATAGAGAGCAGAAAGCGTATCAAAAGTTCATGCTCTTAGGAAATGAAATTCAGAACGTCGTAATTTATTTTTATTTTATTTATTATTCCTCTAGTAGCACGCAAAGCTATGAATAATAACAACCCTTAATAGCGATGTCCTTGAGTTCTATGGACAAGGGCAGAATGGCGCAGCAGTTTTCGGTGATATTTTAACCGATGCGATTACTATTTGCAGAATAAATAAAAAATATTTGTCAATTAAAGAAATTGAATTTTTTTTTTATAATTTTCGATGAAAAATGTATTCATATAACTGATTTAAGTTAATAAACATTCACCCCCGTATACACAACAGCAAAAAATTCCGGATCAAATTCCGGCAAAATGTACCGACACCTAGTGTTCCAGTACTTTTGCTGTAAAATCCATTTTATTAATAAAATTTTACAGAATAAAAAATATCTGATGTATCGCAATTTTTACAATAATATTTATTTAAAAATAATTGAATCACTAGTTAAATAATCATTACTTTAAAATATACGCTATAAAGCTTAGCCGCGAAATTAATTTTCGGATGATGCACCAATGGTGCTGGTACTTTTTACCGTACTAAGATTCGAATTTTTTACAGTGTCTATTACCGTTAAAGCTCGAAAACCATCATTATGCAAAATGCCTGGCAAATCTGTAAACTTTATAGGGTGATACATGAAAGTGAGAAAACAAGAGTTTTTCTCATTTTAGTTAAGGACACATTCATTGCAAATCTAGAAAGTTTGCTTTTTCTCTTGCTATCAACTAATTAGCTAATTTGATTGCTTGATTGTTACAGCTTGGTTCTTAGAACATCGAAAAAAAAAACAAATTAAATTACACTTTCTGAAATTCCGGATCAAATTCCGGCAAAAAGTACCGACACTCAAGGTGCCGGTACTTTTTATCTTACTGTTTACAGTGTTTACCGTGTTAGTGTTTACCATGCAATGCATTTTTACCAGAGCATGTTACAGAACAAAAAATCGGTACAGTAATTACTACTGCAAAATCACACTAATTAGATAAATATTACTGTCAAAGTTACAGTATAATATTTTACAGTGAAAAAGAAATTTAAAGCAAAAAGGGATTTTACGGTAAAATTAAATTTACGGATGACGCACAAAGGCGACAGGTACTTATTACAGTAATAAGATCCGGCATGTATTACCTCTACAGCTCGAAAACAATCACTATGCAAAATACCTAGCAAATCAGCAGACTTACTAGGATGGCTCGTTAAAGTGCGGAAACAAGTGTTTTTCTCATTTTACTTAGGCTAAGGCGAATATTAACGGCTATCTTATCGTTAAAGCTCAGAAGTTTGCTTTTCTCTTTCTACCAAGCAAATTGTTGATTTGATTGTTCTTAATTAGCCTGATACTTGAAACACAGAGAAAATAAATTATATTTTGTTAATTTCATTAATTGTAATGGTATTTCAAACAGTTTAATTCTTTGCACTAAAGTTTTTAATTGATTGACGATTGATTCTATTAACTAATTTGTTGATTGTTAGGTTGTATTAACCTGATTATTCAGACACCGAAAAATCAATAAATAGGATTATGTTTATTTAAGTGTGTGGAAATGATGCAGTTCCTCTACGATAGATCTTATTTCATTTTAAAGAGGAGTCTAGTAAGAAATATACTGATTATCTAGGCAGTTCGCTGATTAACTCAGTTTAATTTGGGAGATAAAACAATTTTCGGCACTTTAAGGACCACCCTAAATAATTTGTGAAATAACTGATATCTATACTTCGGTAAAATATGTATACTTTCAGTTTTAAAAAAAATCTTGTTTTTTTAATATAAATTACATTCTCAATATTTACAGCTAACCTTTAGATTCTAACAATTCTAATAAAAGTTTGATATCTATTCCAGTTTTATTCGATAGGCTTTTTAATAACTTTAAAAAAAATTGTTTTGTTGTTCTTTTATAGAGGAAAGATGAATTTTATGTAATAGTTCCCAAATCTGCGACACCCCTTTTGTTTCCGAGGTGGACTCAACCAAAATGAATTCTAAACGAATGTGAAGGTTTTGTGAAGAAGGCAGTGATAAACATCTATTGGTTATAAATAGCGTGAAGTCTTCTATAAATCTTCTATTGGCTAAAGGAATTGCTCAAGTTGTACGTATAGTCAATTTTTAGAAAGTGTTTCTTCAAAAAAAAAACCTAGCTCTTCACTCTTATTTTAATAAAATGATTTCTTTAATTGAAGATGATTTAATTTAATAAAAGAAAAACCACGAAAATCTACCTCCTTAGTTTGATCATGAAGCGAGATTCGAAATGCACATATTATGTAAGAAATCTGATATTATTAAACGTAGAGAAATCATCAAGAGCACCTAATTCTAAAGGAACGGAATACTGAAGAAACCCTGGACCCATCCTGGGCCGTCACGTCACTGATGAAAATATCGAATTATCTTCCACTAGGAATATGTTGTGTTTGACAGCATTAAAATAATTGAAAGAATCGGTGTATTTGTCTAAAATGGATCGCAAAGTTTCGGTGTTAACATGAATGCACATCTTCAATCGATTATTTTCATACCCCCTCCCCCCAAAAAATAATCATGTGATATGAAGTATTCAAAAAAAAAGATCTGTGATATAGAATCTTTTTCAAATATCCACATGGAATATGGAATTTTTACTTGTGTGTTTAAGACGACGATGTAAGCTTTGGTCTGAACGCATGATTACAGCAATGTTTTTGCAACAGAGATCGGTGTTTTAAATTGATGCGTTTTTTAACACGGAAATCTCTTTAAAAATTGGCAAACAAACAAAAAAATTGATAGATAGTTATAGAGTTCTAAAAATATCTGGTTAACATGAATTGAAAAACAGTACTATGATATAAATAACGAGATCAAGAAAAAAAATAAAAAAAACGAGACAAGTTTTGGAACGTTGAAGAATGAGTTTGTTTTATTAACATTAGTTTTCGTGTATTTAAGGTTTACATAAACTCACTGTTAAGGATATTTAGATTTATTTTTGAAAAGTTTATACTTATCTGTTACGGGTGTTTCAATTTAATCTTTGCTTTGATGTGTGGTTGTTTTGCCAAGTAAATGTTTTATTTATCTATTTATTTATTTTTTATTTATAAAAAACTGTTTCTTCAGTATAGCTTGATTCGTTACAATAGATAGATAAATAAAGGAAGAAATAAACAAACAAGCAAGAAAATAAACAAACAAGCAAATAAAAAAATAAAAATAATTAACTTTCTTAAGTATTATTATTTTATTGAACATTAGTCAATTGGGTATAATATGAAAAAAGCACAACTACTTCCACTTACTAGGAATAACATTTACCTTTTAGTTTAATTAATAAACTGAGTTTTAAATATGCTTACTAAATTCATAAACTTCGGTAAAACAACAATATAAATTATTTCCAAAGGAACTAGACTAATACAATTCCAACCTGGCGAGTAGCGACTTATAACAAGACACTCGTTTGATGCTTTTACTTGATGATAGAAATCAGGTTCGCAGAAAATGCTGTTTACTAGTTAAATTTAGTAGGAATAACACGATCTGTGACGTAGGCTATAGTATACCCAATTGGTATGAGTTAAAAAAAAAGTTATTTTCTCAACTATTTCTAGCATTTTTGTAGTCTGCCCAAGAAAGGTAAAAAAAATGTGACATGTAGTGTTCCCAAAATGCTCCAAACAGAAATAGCGTGTACGACTGTGCATCTTAAATGAAGCCAATTTCGGTTAGATTATAAGCATAATTTCGATTGTGTAACACGAATGGAAGTTTTATAGTCGCAATATGAATTTTGAAATATTTTTAACACAGGAATTTACTTAGTTCACGAGCAGTATAAATGCTTTTGTTCTCTACCTATTTAATTTTAAAGCAATATCTCAAAGCAATATATTTTTGATTATTTGCTAGAAAATGTGTTTAAAGTATCAATAATTATTTCATTGCAACAACCTAACAAAACCAAACAAAATGAATCGAAATATCTAACGTATAGCTAATTTTTTAATACTACTTAAATTTTTTCTTAAGAGAACCTAACAAATCGAAAAATAACTATATTTTCAATGGATAGAGAAATTCTCAAGTTTATGGTGCCACATAAGAGAAATAAATATGAATATTATATTATATTTAAAACTAAAACTAAACTAATTTAATTCAGTTTAACTTAATTAGATTAACTTAATTTTTGTATTTTAGCCCTTTGCGGTTGTCCTTGATTTTGAAGCAACATTACTGGTTTATAGGTTGTCTGAATTTGCTTTAGAGTGATGCAATGTTTTCCAAAACTACTTTTGTGAATAAAAAAATTCTCATAAGAATTTTTTTTTTAAAGAAAAGTGGAAAAGGAGAAAAAAAAGTGAAATTAAATTCTTCATAGGACAGGCGAATTGATACATGAACTTCTTTAGCAGAAATCGTTTTCCAAAGAATTAAAAAAACAAAAACAAAATAAAAATAGCGCATGTTCGAGACTAACACAACTGACGATTTATTTTGAGAATCGCTTTGAAAAATGTGAATTTGGAATCAATTTTTTTAAATTTTGGGTTTTTAGACGGATGCAAGTGTAACCCCCTTGCGGTTGTCCTACATTAACTGTTTATAGTTCCGCTAAGTTAGTCATAGACGAATCGAAAAATTCTCAATGTGAATATTTTACACAAGAAAGTTTTTTTTTTAAAGAAAAGGGAAGAAAAAAAAATTAAATCTTTCTTTGGTCTGGCTTTTTTATGCGAAATTCCTAGCAAAAATCGTTCACCAAAGAATTTCAAAGAAAAAGCGTACTTCCGAGACCTACATTAACGCACATTTAATTTCCAGAATTGCTGTGAAAATGTGGCAACACACAAATGTGAGGATGTCGGAAAGCCGATTGATGATGTCATTTCATAGCTGAGAGGGCGTGGTGGTCGGTAAAAACAAATGAGAAAAGATCCAAACCACTGACACGCCCATATGCGACAAAACGTCGCCACGGCACATATGAATATTCTTTTTATTTTATTTATTATTCTCATTGTTTTACCTGGTGGGTTCACTTAAGTGAGGAGTTTAGCCTTCTTTTATGCAGTACTGCAGATAGAGATGATCTTTATCGCACTCAGTCGAGCCGAGCGCAAAAATATTTCCTACTCGCTGAGTTGTGATAACTCATGTCAACGAAATAGTTGTCAAACGTTTCATATTTTGTGAGTTACGTGAATGAAATTTCGAGTATTTTTTACTTTATTAGATATGATTTTAGCCTCTTTTTCTCTGAACTCTTTTCATAAGGCAAAAGTTTCGGGTTAATTTTTTAATTTTACTTAACTTTTTGTAGTTAGGACCTTGTAGAAAGGTTGCGTTAAAATAGTCTTAGAAATGGAGAATGATTAATTAAAAAAAAGAAAAAAGAAATTCACTTAGCGTATTACTTAAGATTAATTGGGTATTTAAGACCATCATTTTTGTTGGGAAGGGGGGGGGAGTTTAAAGATTTTGCCCACTGTAAAGAAAAGGCCATAGACGGGAACTTCTGTACTCATGAATCACCGAATTTATAAATTCTGTGTTTATAAATATACATAAACTCTTCCAGAAATGATTTAATAAACGAACGCGTAACGAAAATAATCATGACCCCACGCAAACTTTTACTATATATATCATGTTTTTCTTCATTTTCTATGCACGCCTTAATACTAGAAAACATTTTGCGTTTTCATTATCTCCTGAACCGAGTTTTTTTTTTTAACTGTACTAGAAATACGATTTTAAAATTAAATGTACATAATTATGCTGTAAAAAATTCCACATCAAATTACTGTAAAAAATGCTGCTTCCTGAGTACAGCATCCGTAATACCCACTTAACCGTAAAATTCATTTTTATCCTAAAATTTTATACCGTAATTTGATTTTGATTTGATTACCGTAATAAAAGTGATTTTACCATACTCAGTGATTTTACTCAGTGATTTTATCATAAATATTACTGTAAGAATTACGGTATATCCGATTTTTTTGTTCCGCAAAATTTTACGGTAAGAAAGTACTGGCACCTTGAGGTACCTTTTACGTAATTTGATTCAGAATTTTTTACAATGTTTTTTTAAAAGAAATGTTGACTTTAATTTTTTAAAATTAAGTTTTTCTTTCTGAGCTAAAAACTAAATTTCACATGCTTCAAAAATTTATACATTTTTGTACTTTTATACATATTGTATTTGATATTTCCATAGACTGAATGTCAAAATTATATTTTTAAAGCACGTACCATAGATAACCTTGCAATTTACCTTTATTAAGTAACATTTATTAAAGATTTTATTTGACTCTTTATGGGGCCATAAGTCCTTTCTTCACTGACGACTCCGCTGTTCTTTATTGATAAAACCAAGATAATATCAATACATGGCAACTTGTTAGTCACGTCTTGAACATGTCATCTATGAAAGGATAAACTGCCACTCCTAGTAGAGTTTAAACCAGGACACAGATTTACCTAAATGACTTTTCACTTTATGAAAAGCTCTTCACAGTATGGCGACGACTTACTGCAATCTCTAAGTGCGAAATGTATTTAAAAAGTCAATTTCGGCGCATTGTGGGAAGGACCTACCAGAGATTTGTGCAAATTGGACAAGCAAAAAAGATAGTCACCCTGTCTATCAAATTGTTTTCTGTGTCTTTTATGGCAGAATCTTGTCGCATATATTGGCTTCCACTCAGTGCACAAGAATTCTTTTTCTAGCTTTGTTTGGCGAAGTCATTTTCCTGTAGATGTCTTTACTAGAATTTTTGTCAGTTTACAATAAAAACAAATCTTTTTAGTGGATTGTGAGATTGAAAACGCTTAGAGTGTCAAATATCATGCTGTTAACTGACCATAGATTCAAATGGGGAGTTTAAGGGGTTATGGCTGGATTAAAGAACACCCCGCTATTTTTTAACAATTCTACACTTACGCGCACAGTTAGAAAAGGATTGGCATACAACGCACTTACCTCTGAGGATTTTCCAACTTTATATAAATTGGATTAATGCAGGTTTGTATGGCACAAGGTTAAAGTGATCACGCTGTGTTTACCAATTGCCTATTATAAAACACCTATAGAAAGTAGTTAATTCTATAGCCTTTCTGCTTAACTTATTTAAAAATTTGTAAATAGGCTTTGATTTCAAAGGCAGATTTGATTGTTAGAGTTTTAGAGAGAGTATAAGGGCACAAAAGCTGCAAAGTAATTCTGTGCCATGCTCTAAAGTAAAAATCACACTACTCTTGAATTACATATTCAAGGTAGCAAAATCGAATAAAATTGCAAATTTTAGAGCAAATATTTTGCAAATACTACTCTTTTTCTTTTCTTTTTAAGTAAAATGAAATTTTAAAATAATCAATTATTATAAAATCCAGTATAAAATATCATTGAACTGTAGATACGGCAGTAAAATTTACTATTTTCTAATATTTTTTTTTTTGTTTCTCATTTTCGCTAGCATGTAAAAATGCTCTCTTATTTACAAAGACCTAATTACTATTATTTTTTTAAAGTATTTATTGCTTGTTTTTAAATTAGGGAACATAATAGTTTATACCAAAGTTTGATAGTACATCTTAAATCAATAAAAAATGGGAGAATATAAAAATTTAAATTTTTTTTTTTTGCAGGTAAAAAGTGATCAAATCTTTGATCAAAAGTGGATGATAAAGGAACACCGTCAAATGTTGAGAACGCTATAATACGCAGAATGCTTCTTCCCAAAATCTGATGCAGAGATGCGCTCTTAGAAGAAATTAAAGAAATGGAAAACATCATATAGATGGTGGATTGTAGAAGAAAATAATTTATGTAAATAAAATCATTATTTGTATAGTTGACAATTTATGTGAGAAAAATAACGGAATATACTAAGTGACTCAAAACAATATTTCAAAATTTGATGCACAATGACATCAAACGATAATTTAGGTTAATTTTACATGTTTTAGAAACAAGTTAGGTTTTTTTATTGGAGCAAAAATACTTTTTTTAATTTTTTTTTTTTTAAATTTTTTAAAGAAATTCGGTCGGACTCTCTATAATATGCCCATAATCCCGGGACAACTTTCCCTCTCAGCCATTGAGTCAAACACAATATGGATGAAAATATTTCAATATATAAGATATACGGTAGAGAACAATACACAAACAATAAACAATTACCTTGATCTAGTCTTAGAAATCGAACTTAGAAACGAACTTAGGAATCGAACTTAGATCAAGTTTGAAAGTATTACAGTAATAAATAAATATCCTTGTTAGATATTTTAACGTTAAAGACATTATCTCACAACACAGAAAGTCTACTATTTTTAATTAAAACTTTCAACAACAACAAAAAATCTCAATAAGCTTTCACATTTCTTTCTTGATGGGCTAAGAAGCTGGAGGGTTTATTACAGTAATCAGTACAGTAATTTGTGAATAATTTTGAACCGGATTTAGTTTGAATACATTACGGATAAAAACTCATGTATATATTACATATATGTGAACTGTGTGCACATACTATATGCTTTTATCGTCTAACTTAAGCGACAACAAGTAACATAGGCATGTATTTCTTTTTATTTATTTACTTATTGTTACAGCATGCATTTGCATGCTTTTGTGTTTAATTAAGGCTTATAAGCCTTTTGTCGGTCTGATCCAATTGGTCACCCACCCGCACACTGACCACAGCTAGTGATGCTTGACTTCGGTGATCTGCTGGGAACCGAGTCTTAACGATCAGTCCACTGCGGGTCAGTACAATTCAGAGAAGAACAGCATTATATATTATGTCGTATCAAATTAGTGTGCTCGATGCTAATAATGGCCTATAAACACCATTGTTAAATAATAAAAGAGACAGCACAATTTAGAGAAAGTCCATTGTTAACATGGGATTCGAACCCACAACCTTCATAGTACAGAGCGTTTGGCAAGCGATAACGCATAGAAAGGCAGCCTTGTGATATGTCTGTAAGGAATTGTACTTTAATTGTACGGAAGAAAATTTCTTCAATAAAAAAATAATAATCTTTTTTTAATGTTTAGAGAATTTTTTTCCTTGAAAAATTTTATGTTGTTGTTGTTAATCCACGTCACACTAGAGCTGCACAATGGGCTATTGGCGACGGTCTGGGAAACATCCCGGAGGATGATCCGAAGACATGCCATCACAATTTTGATTCTCTGCGGAGGGGATGGAACCCCCGCTTCGGTAGCGCGACGACCTGCACGCGAAGTCGAGCACTTTACTGCAGAACAGTTTAACGAGGACCAATACCGCACACCCTCGGTCCCTACGCAGGCTGATCCAAGTGGTCACCCACCCGCACACTGACCGCAGCCAGTGATGCTTGACTTCAGTGATCTGCTGGGAACCGTGTCTTAACGATCAGTCCACTGCGGGACTGTGGAGCACTGAAGTGAAGCATCACTGGTTGCGGTCGGTAAGCGGGTGGGTGACCGCTTTGATTTACCTGCGCTGGGACCATGGGTGCGTGGTATCGGACTTCGTTAAACTGTTTTATCGTAAAGTGTTCGATTTCGGTTGCAAGTCATCGGGCTTCCAAAGTTGGGGACCTCTCGCTTTGACCCTCTGCAGAGGATCAAAATTGTGATGACATGACTTCGGATCATCTCCAGAGATGTTTCCCATTCCGTCGCCAATAGCTCATAGTGCAGCTCTAGTGCTACGTAAAAGTACCTAAGTACCTGAAAGTAATAATAACTTTTATTAAAGATTTAATAATAATTTTTTCCCCTTCTTCGTGAGGGTTTTGAGAAGTTACGTCCTTTTTTAACGAAATTTTATGTTTAGTTGATCAGATGTTCGTTAAATGCATATCGAATTTATGAACATTTATAGGAACCTTACGCACTGTAAAAAACACCGAATTAAATTCCGGTAAAATTACGCTGAGCGGAGCATCTGTAAAATCCATATTACGGTAAAATTTTGTGCCTTAATTTTTACAGTGATATTTACATAATTTCAAAGATTTAGTGATTATGCGGTATATATTACAGTAAAGATTATTGCGAAAATTACGGTATATTAATTATTTAATACATAAAATTTTGCGGCAACGATGCATTTTATGGCAAAAAGTAATGGCATTCAGGACTATATACCGGAAATTTAGTACAGTAGCATAGTTTTTGATATAATTACTTGCCTCGATCTTCTGGTGCATCGAATCATAGAATATTCATTATATCAGAAGGATGCTATTGCCACTGTCCAATACCGGGGTGTCAACGGACTCTTAATAAGTGGGCGCAATTTTTACGGAAATCGTTTTATGTTTAAGCGATTTCATGTATAATTAAAGGGAAGTGCACTGAATACATAATAGATTTAACGCTGTTTTTCGAAGCACTGTTGCCAAGGAAAATAAGAAAACCACAGTTTAATTGCATTACACTTGAAGCGATGTGATGATTTTAAACTATATATAAATGAAATTGCCGAGAAGAATTATGTGGGCTTTAGAACAGACAAATAACTTAAATATCTTAAGAGTTATTAAATTTTTTTAAAAATTGCCAATTTGGTCAAATTTTTCTAACTAGACGAAACTTATCAAAATCTCTGCTTTATTCACGATTTTTGCAATTTCTTATGAGTCCAAGTAATGCAGCATTGGAGTAAATTTTTAAATATTTAAAAATTAGACCACAAATGCTTTTCATTTTCGCAAAACTGTGGCTTTTCTAAATACTTGTGTTTTGCGCCATTTGCAAAATAAGAGCTGACGCCGCTAGTTTAGATTGACCTAACAGTTATGAGTAACAGTTGCTAACTCACAGCAGCTATGAAAATGGCATATTATTCGCAAAAAAGCATCATTTCATATGACGACGGAGCCTTTGAAAAACACTCTTAATCATTTTTATAGAAACAATAGAGTAATACAGCAATTGATATAATTTCCTCAAACTTCTATTGAGTCGAACCATTAATCTTTTGAATCACGGATCACGGTACTCGTGACACTTTCTACCCCCGGCGAGTCAGCGGGCACTTTGTGTATGCATCATAATAATTTTGTTTTACGTTCTCGTAGTACATCTATGGAGGACAGTTGCCTAAATCGTACCCCTTCTTATTACTAATTAATTTTACACTTAATACTAGAGGAAAAAATTACTAAGTGATCCACGTAATCTATACAGATGGGTCAAGCTCCATGCAGAAGAAGCAACCAATTTTGAACAATTGTATTGAGGTGCTGATCATACTTCTGCTAAAGGGATAAAGCTTCTTAAGACTTTTCAAGACTAGGCAATGAGAAACATTACCGGAAGAGTTGAAACTACCCCTGTGTTGCCCTTACAGTTTTAAGCCAAAACTAATCCCGTGATTAATGTGGTAGAAAGACGTGCTACTGTTGTTGGCGTAGGCCATTAAGGCAAGGACTGCGATTGTTCTTGCTTTCCAGTGGCACCGAGAATTCGACTACTGTCGCACTCATGCGGCACACCCCTTTATATGGAACCATTCCTTCATATACAGATCGTAACTTTGACCTGAACCAGAGAACGATCAATCTCCAATTCAGTGCCCTCTGAAGTATAATTTGTTATAGCAGCAAGGAGAACTTTGCAATCCGACAGATTTAACGTACACCAGTCACCATTTACAACAAGAGGAGTCTTTGGCCAGCTGGATTCGAAATCCGATTCCCCCTCTTGGATTTACGTGTGTCCAGCAACCTGCCAACCAGGTTTCCCAACTCCAGACGTGCTACTATATTATATAATAAGCTAATCAGAATCACAAATAATAAATTACCAGTTGATTTACTTTTGTTCAAACCCGTTCCACTATATGGAACTCGATGTGAGGATATGGAGCGATATGGTGTGCGATATGGAACTCGATGTTAACTCAGAAAATTAGAAAGTCAAAGGTTTCTATCGCTTTGGCTGCTCCAAAGTCGATCGCTTAGGGGACCATCCACAACTGTCTCTTTGATAACCAGCTTTGTCAACTTTTAAAATTATCTTGTGCACTATGTAAACTTACTGTATTTAATTATGGCAGAACAGTATTTGAATACTCTAATTTTTCAATTTCACGTCCAATCCTTACAACTCAATTAGTTTTAAATAACAGATAAACAGATTTTTATCATCGTAGATTTTGCCCGCTGCGAAGTACTTTCAATTTAATTTCAATTATAATTTGATAACAATTTTAGTTCCGCAGTTGACTGATCGTTACGACACGGTTCTCAGTTAATTACGTAATTCAAGCCTCCATGGCTGAGGTCAGTGTTCGAGTGGGTGACCACATAGATCATCCTGCGAAAGAACCGAGGGTACATGGTATTTGTCCTCGTTAAACTGTTCTATTTTAAAGTGCTCGCAGGTCGTCGGGCTACCAAAGCGGGGGAGATATTCGCAACGCAGAGGATAAAAACTGTGATGGCATGTCTTCGGACCATCCTCAAAGATGTTAGCAAGTCAGTCGCAAATAGCCCATTGTAAATCTCTAGTGCTCGTGATACTTTCAAGGTTTTCTATGTATTGAATTTCATTAGTAATTTCAAATCCATCCGTCAGACATTAAATTGAAAAGCCACCGTAGGTATGATTTCGTGACCTTTCATCATAGTAGGCAGCAGAATTATTAAAATTATTCCAATCGCTGTCATGAGATAGGACAGAAAACTCATATCAATGCTTATATCAGTGCTGCACTATTTCCTCACGCACCTCTCGAGCCGTAACTTGAGTATCTTACAATATGTATGCTATTGCTCGAAAAAGGCAAGCTCCGTCAGCAATAACTGGTAAGTCAGTATGCGGTACAGTATGCAGCATCGTTTAAAAATTTTTCAGTCATTTTAGAAAAGATCAAAAATGAAGCTAAATAATTACAATACCCTGAATAACTTCTGCTCTAATGATCGGATCATCACGTTCTAGGACTCATTCTTAATGGTTTGAACGGGTGACCTCAAATAAGCTAATTAATAAGTATAGACGATATTTTAAGATTATCTTGAGTTGCAAGCTGGCAAATCAGTAATATTAAAAAATAGTTTACTTTATATCATGAGCGGAGTTGAACTGCCGACCCAATTCTGAGTTTAATACTATCAACGTTCAACTTCGTGGCCTTGTAATTTTGATCCCAACCTAGAAGACAAAAATACTCCTGGATTAAGCATTGGGTAAAACTAATCTTCGTGGAGGACTTTTGTCGGAATGAACCAGCATTTATGTTTCATGGAGAGCAAAATCACGAAAAACCGACGGCAGGGACTTAAATCTCACTACAGGGAGACTCTAACTCATAATCCATCTCTCACTGAGGATATTTTAAGTCAGCACTGTGGTTGGTGCGAGCCTAGAGCAGAATTCGTAGCAACTGGCCACAGCAGGATTTCGAATCTAGATTACCTCATTAGGAGGCGAACAATCTATCCCTTGAGCTGCAGTGGCTCATCATAAAATATTTGGTAAATCCAACGGAAAACTCTTTCTTTAGGATGTAGCATGAGAACCGGAGTCCTCAGAGTTAGAACAGTTAGATCCACAGCGTCTTCAAACGCATGTAAAATGCGTAAATAAAAAAATAAGAAAGGATCACTCTGAATAACTTTTGATCTAATGATCGGATCTTCACCTTCTAGAACTCAATGTTAATGGTTCAAGAGTGGGACCACAAATTAATTAGTGCAGCCGATATTTTAAGTATAGAAATCAGACACAAAGCATACTTTCTCTGAATAAACATACCTTTTCTTCAACGGATTCGTATTTTTGTCCCATAAAAAATATGGGGCAGCCACAATCTGGAAAGTATGGCCCCAATAGTTTGGTCAAATTTTGGACCTCTTAATGTTAATTTAAGAAATGAAAATTTTTGCACAAAATTATAAAATTCGATCGTCTAAAGATAATTCCATGCAGTAACAAATTTTCGAAAATATTTATTGTTTTTTATAATTTTATTTCATAATAATCTAACAAAAATGAATTGTAAAGCATAAAATGTTTTTGCATCACATTATAGTTTGTAAATTTACATGGCAAAATACAAAATGTGAGCGAAATCGATCGAATATTCCTGAAAAATTGAATATTAAAAAAGTCGTAGATTTAAAATTCGATTTTTCACGGATTATTGAAACGATTTTCGTTGAATTTTGTCTCCCACAGACCGGCAATCCTCTACACAAGATGCGAAAAAGGTCAAATAAAGAAAGACGGAAAAATATCAAAGCAAAAAATATTAACAAACAAATTAGTAGATTCAAATATATTTTATCTTAAGACCGTCATTGAACAGTCGACCCAATTTTTGGGTTTACGACTACTAATGTTCAACTCCGTAGCCATGTAATTTTGAACCCAATCCAGAAGACAAGGAAACTCCTGAATCAGTACCTCCAGATGCATTGATTTGTTATGAGAACATGGAGGACTTTGCGACTCGACAGATTTAACGTGCATCAGTCGAAATTTCAATCTTCGGCCAAATCAGTCGAAAATCAATCTTTGGCCGGCCAGAAATAGAACCCACGAACTCTTGGACATGGGCCCAGAGCCCTACCAACCAGTCTATCCCGGCCCATTCAAATATATATACATATTTTTTTATAACCATCGTTGAACAGCCGACCCAATTTGTGGGTTTACGACTACTAATGTTCAACTCCATAGCCCTGTAATTTTGAACCCAATCCAGAAGGCAAGGGAGCTTCCGGATCGAGTATTGGGACAAATTTGTCTTTGTGGAGGACAGCTAACCCGCATTTGCCTTACATGGAGAGGAAGAGCACAAGTACCTCCTACGGTTAGCTTGACGGCAAAGGGACTCTAACCCATGATCCGTTTACCACTGAGAATATTTTGCGTCAGCACTGTGGTCGATGCGAGCCGGAAAAAGAATTCGTATCGACCAGCCATCGCCGGGATGGAACCCAGGTTCACCTCATTGGAAGGCGAACGCTCTATCCCCTGAGCCATCGCGGCTATTTAAATATATTTAATATATTTGTGAGTGGCTCTTATTTAGCGAGATCTTTTTCGTGATCTCTGAAAGATATCACTTGAAAACAGCACTCGAGATGACACCAAATTATGACGCTAAATTTTATTTATCGATCCGATTTTCATGATACCAACACAAGTGGTATTTCAGGACCAAAAAAAAAAAAATAACACTGAGTAAAATAGAAATAGTCTGCGAGAAATCACGTACCTTCGATAACATATTGAAGTCAATGAAGGTAACCCCTAAGATCGACCAACCTCCATTAGCGACCACTCTACTGTGGAACTGAAAGTGGTCGCTTCTGAGAGGTTTCACTGTATTTGAAATAATCTACGGCTACAAAAAGTTAATTCAACAATAAAAATATGTGACAAAATTTTAATCAAATATAATGACTTTAACCTTTTACACTCCCCAAATATTAATATTTGGGGAGGTAAAATACATTTAATATACACATAACAACTTTGAAATATGTGAATTGTTATGGAACTCTCCTTCCACATTAACTTTTACAGCACAAATTGATGGAATCTGAAGGATCAAAATTTTGAACGGAGAAATTTTTAAAATAATGAATTACATTTAAGTGTCGAAATAATTAATAATGATTTTAATTGTTAAATAATTAATTTTAATTGTAGAAATTTTTAATGAAAATTATGTTTCTCAGAGTCTTTTTCTACATTGATATATTTTTATCATTAGAAGGTTTTTTAAAAAAGCGATGGAAAAAAGTGACCGTTTGTTTAGTTGATTTAAGTCACAATTTTTTTTTATTTGACTCGTCTCGTAGCGAGTGGTTATTTTCGATACAAAACCATACTCAAAAATGTTCTTTCGCTAAATTAACATTAACTTTAAAGTAACATTATTATCTACTTTTTATTTTTAACGAGTTTGGATTCTTATTAATCCGGATGGGTCTACACAATATTCAAATATGTATAAATTAAATGATTCACAAAATATTCAAGTTGGCCGCAATTTGGAAAAATTGAGTCCTAATATTTTACTTGTAAATTTTTTAAACAATCAAAAGAAAAAAAAATTGCATTATGTAATATTTTTTTGCACACTGTAAATTTTTTCTTTTGCACACTATTTGCATACTAAAATTGACTATCTGACGATAATTGCATGCGAAATTAATTTTCAATAATTTTCCATTTAGTGATAGTCGAAATAAGTTTTTATTTAATAATAATCATTTTTTAAAAATTGCTTCATTTAGGCATCTTTTTAAAGAATGTTATTAAAAAGTATAAAAAAAAAAAAAAAAAAAAAAATGGAGCTCAATTGGGAGAATATTTTTTGAGTCATCAAGTTTTTAAAAAAAATCGCATATTTAAAGTTGTATTTCTGAAGAACCATATTCAACCAATTTCTAAATTTTGTCTCGCCGGAAATTAAGGTTTACATTTAAAAATATTATTCAGATTAAAAAATAATTTTGATTTTTAAAAACATTTCCTAAATGACTAAATAATGTAGAATATTAATAGTATACAAAGTTATAGATAATATGCCATTAAAAAAATAGGAAATTGAAAATAATATTTTAAGTAAAAAATTGTGTTGGAATAAAAATATTATTGAAATTCATTTAATATTTAAATTGAAGTAATATTTAATGTAATTGAAAAATAATATTCCAACTAAAAAGTAATGTATAAATTATAAAATAATACATAAATTAAAAAATATTATATAAAATAAATATTAAACTATTAATTTAAAAAATAATTATAAATTTAAAATTATTTTAATTTAAAGAGCATTTCAAAGTAAAACAAAAATATATAACTTAAAAAGTTCGTTAAGTTAAAATATTGGTTAACCTATTGTACTTCAATAAAAATAAAATATTATTGAAATCGAAACATGCTTTATTAAGTCATTTTAAAGTAGATTTTTATTCGTTTAAATTTATATGCATATATAGTATATAACTAAATAAACCATCATGTAAAAATATAAGACTTAGTAATTTGAACTTTGTGATTGGAAGTTAGGCAACTATTATAAGAAATTTAGTTATGATGAATGATTTATGACGAATCATGACGACTGATTTCGGATGCTTCCAATTATGCAATTTAATTACGAATTAATTAATTTATTTTAGAATTTAGAATTTTTCTTACCTTTTTAATAGTGGAGAAGCAAATGAATATTTTAAGAAACTAAATGAGTGAAAAGTTTATTCTCGATTTTTCTCGAGTATATTTATGCAGTTCTCTTAATTTAGCATGGATGTAAAATATAGCTGGGGGAATAATTTCACTTTTGTATTGTGATCTTAATTTGCTTGATATAAATTTATCTCGAATAAAAAAAATCTTAATTTTATCTTCAATCGTGGAATTAGAATTTTTTCAAATTAACAATTTATTCTGATTTCTACTTTTAGGGTAAAAAAAAAAAAAAAAAAAAAAAAAACGAACTGAAGTTATAATTAATTCTAAGAACTATTGTAGGTTTAAATTTAAGGAAATTTAGTTTCTTTACATTTACTTTTTTTAGCTATTCTACTACTGATTCTACCACAGAGAAAGATAATTTTGTTCTGTTTTTTCATATCTTTTAAATACTTTGATTTTCTAAATATAAATCAGCGATTGAATGGAAAAGAACCGCCTGTAAAACAGGCTTTCAAAATTTTATTCAAGAAATAATTTTAAGATAGAGAGCTTTTATAACTTTTCAATTTGAATTAATTCTGCGAAAATGGGTCAGCAAAAATTGAATTTATAAAAACTGGAAAATGATTAAAATAATCTGCAAAAACTTAGACTTTTCTGTTTTTTTCCGCTATAAAAAAACAAAAAAAAAAGCAATATTTATTTCTTATTATTTCACTGAAAGCAAAGTGAGAAAGATGCCATCGTACAGCTTAAATTCAAATTTATAAAACAGATATTTTTATGAAAGATGACGCCACTACATCGATTCATTTTAAACACATTTCAGTGAAGCTTAAGTGCTTTAAAGTAGTGCTGCCATCTAGAGTATATGCACTCAAATATCTGTTCCGATATTGAAAAATATTACAAGTGTTAAGCGAATGCTCTTCAACGAAAAAATTTAATGTATTCGAAACAAATTTTTCCTGAACTAACGCTATAATTTAATAATGTGTAAATAAATACACCCATTTTATATTTAAAATACCAAAAGGATGAATTGATGAATATTCATTGATAAACACTTAAGATTTTAAAAAATGAGTTAATTACGACCTGATTAATTAAGTTTTTAATTGGCGAATTTAAACCGTTAAAAGCTTCAGTTATTTTAAATTTCTTTTACTGTCAGGGAGTTAAATAACTCTTGAAAAAACTAGAGCTTTAGTTTCGAAAGTTAAAGTTTTTGCATATCGTGAGAGTAAAGCAAACAGTGAATTTTGAAAACTTGATGCTGCCATCTATAGTATAAAAAGAAAGTCTTTTACATACTTGTGAAGTAGCCTGATCAGAGTTGAAATTTAAAAATCTTTTCAACTCTTTAATATTTCTTTTTTTTGCTTGCATAAAAGTGATGTACGTTGTCTTTATTATTGATGACAATGAGGCATTATGCTGACTGGTTATCGGGCCGTATGATTCGGCTGTATAATTTCGGTACGTTTAAGGTCGTCAAAATAATATAAACACTTCTATACTGAAACATTTATTTATATTTCTCAAGAAATACTAAAAAAATCTTTTTATATCTTCAGAAAATACTAAAAGAATCTTTTTATAACTTCAGAAAATATTAAAAGAATCTTTTTATAACTTTTTATAACATCATGCAATATCTCATACTTAAAAATAAAGTTTAAAGGTTGTAGAGGTTTGAGAAAGTTAAAGTTTAAAGCTCTTAGAGAGGACACCAATAAATTACTAGCGGAAAATAATGTTTTTGAACACCCTATGCCAAAAAAATGTATCAATAAAATTGAAATTCACATTTGTTATTATATGCAATGATTACACAAAATTTCGTAAGCCGAGCTTAAATATTTATGAAGATGTTAACCTTTTTTATAAAAAAACTGATTTTTTTGCTGTAACTTTGAAAATATTCAACAAAATTAAAAAAATTTTTTCGAAGACACCAAAAATAGATACAATATTTTTTATAAATTAAAATTAAAAAAAAAAAAAAAAAAAAAAAAAAAACAAATCGTTTAAAACCGTGCACAATTTAAGTACATAAAATAATTATTTTATACTGCGCATGTGCGGATATTTTTTTTAATTATTTATTTTTATTTATTTATTTTTTATTTACAATTTTGTAGTGAATTGTATTTGGCGAAATGAAAAAAGCCAGATTTGAATATCTTAAGAATTTAAAAAGTTTCAAGCAATTTTCAAAGTAGTTTTTGTACTGTTGTACAAAAACTACTGTAGTTTAAACTGTAGTTTTTGTACAGTTGAAAGCTCAAAATGACCTTCTACAAATATTATTTTGTATCATGAGACAGAATTAAATAACAAATGATAATACGTGAATGATAATATCTATATGTGATTTAATAAGGAAAGAAAACAGGCGAAAGAAAAGGATACTTGCATGGGCGAGGATCCCCTACAATGCCGGTTTATTTTTCATAAATCTTGTTTAATAGTACAAAGGAATGTGTATAAAACCCCTTATCATTTTGAGCTTTATTTTAAAAAGTACGAAAAATATTGCGAAAATTGTTAGAAACTTTTAAAAATTTTTAAGATATTCAATTCGAACTTTTTTTATTAGTATGTCAAATAGAATTAAGACAGTTATTATTTTTTTAAAAAATTTTTTTGCTCACATGTGTCGTAAAAATAAACTACTTTAATTACTCATATCTTGTGAAGTTTTAAACGGAATTTCTTAAAATCTCAGAGCAATAATTTTGCAATTAATTTTAAATTGCCCCCAAAATTTTGTATAATAATTTAATTGCATATTTTTAAAGTTATCACGAAAAAACGAAAGACGACAAAATTTTTGGTTTGTTTTATAAAATGTCCAGATCTCTATTAAAATTTAAGCTAGGGTCACGAAAATTAATTAATTTTGGTTATTATGTGAGATTATTGCATATAATAACCAAATAATTGTTACAAGTTATAATTTTTTGTTACATTTTTTGGCATAGCGTGTTCAAAAACACTATTTTGTGTTTGTAATTTATTGTCAGTCTCTCAGACCTCTAAAAGTTTTAAGCTTCATTGCTAAGTATGAGAAATATCATAACCTAAACACTTATAAAAGGATTCTTTATGTATTTTTTTAGAAAGTTAAAAAAATGCTTTAGCATAGAAATTTTTCCGGTATTTAGGCTAACTCCTGTTTATATCCTGTTTATATTATACTCCTGTTATATTCCTTTCATATAATCTTAAATTATCCTATAAGATGTTATAAGTATTTTGACTATTAAAAAAAATAAGGAAATGTCTAACATACATAAAAACTGTCGTCACGATTTCAATAGCTAGTTACGATTATCCACCTGCGCATTGTTTGTGTAGATTTATAAAAATCTTTCACAATTTTGGATGCATTTTTATTTCTTGCGGGGGAGTAGGAAATTAACGTTGAAAGAGTGCTCAGTATTATATAAAATTCAATTTAACATGTATATTCTAAATTCGATTTGTGAAATTTATTCTGTTACAAATGTACTGCTATTAATAGCAATGAGTGCCATTTTATGCTTTCTAGCAAGTTTTTATAAAATTAGAAGGGGTAAAAAACTGCCCCCGGGGCCACCCATGATTCCGATATTTGGAAGTCTACCCTTTTTAGGTTCAGAACCTCATAAAACTCTGAGCAAAATGAGGAAAAAGTACGGTGACATCATAGGGTAAGTTTATATTTAATTCCTTTAACTAAATTTAAGACTTTATTTTATGACATAATTCTAGGTCACCATTTTCATGGATTTTATGCAAGGAGTGGAGTAGCTTAGTTATCTATAAAAATGTAAAAAAATATATTATTTTTAATAAGAGTTAATATCTTATATTTACGAAATTTGTTTTTACTGTGATCGCATTAATTTTAGATAATTAATTTTAATTCTTAGGAATTAATTTTAATTATTTCACTTTGACAATCATTTTTGTTTGTCTTTCTTTCCAATTACAATTTTATTTTTGCTTCAAGTTTAATAAACTGCATTTGCTCATATTATTAGGATTAACCCACCCGACAGTTTGTACGGTGGTCAGGGAGCTGATATCATGTCAGAAAAGTTCCGGGTTCGCATACAGCTTTGGGCACGGATGTAAATTTTCTCTTTCTGTTCTGTCTTGCTTAGGTTGTTCGGGTGACGTTGATCCACCTATATGGTGACCATAAAAAAGAGAGATCAACAATTTCACCCGTTGAGTACCACGATGGCATATGGTGGCCAAATGTGGTGGGCATTGGAAATTAATAAAAAATAACACCAAACATGTAATTTGTACAATGCATCGAATTAGAGATAGCACAAGTGCCATTGAATTAGAGATAACAAATTAGTAACGAGTTAGGTCTACAGCTTCGGAGACCCATATTGACAATTCGATCTAATTTTGGACTTCACTGGCTACGTGCCACGACATAGAATTATCAATGGAACACATTTTCACATTTCCATTATCTATGGAACACCGAGACACATTTTCGAGTACCCAGCATTCACACCACATGGTCTGAAATTTGGAATGGTGTCAATTGAGGACAATCTAAGATCTGGTCTCTATATTCAAGAGGAACCGAAGCTGGCTGCCGCAATCTGTACTGACTTTTGATATTCTTTGAAAATCCATGGACACGCAAGCAACAACAACAACTGTCTACGTGCTATATGGCAGGCTATGTAGTATCGTACTCATTACGTGCATCACGATTACTCAATGTCACGTGTCATTTTTTTGTCAGGTCACTTGGTTTTCTTCCATAATTCATGGATTCTCGGTATATTGTAGAGTGGAAAATCCTAGTTATCTGAATATATTGCAAATTGAATGACCCAAGTGTTGAGAGCCCAGAATCTCTCCACGATTAAAGGAGACTAATTCACAAGTAAATGGCACTTCTGTATAAACAAAAATCTATGGACACGCAAGCATCAGCAACTGGCTACGTGCTATTTGGCAGGCTATATGGAATCGTACGTACTCTCATTGCGTTCACCACGATCTCTCAATGTCACATGTCATTTCTTGTCAAATCACTTGGCTTTCTTCCATAATCCGCCGATTCTCGGTATATTGTAGACTGGAAAAATCTAGCTATCTGAATGCATTGCAAATTGAATGACCCAAGGGTCAAGAGCTTAGAATCTCTTCCCTCTCAAAGACGACTAATTCACAAGCAAATGGCACTTCTGTGTAAACGAATTTTACAAATTTATGACTCATTTATTTTATTTCTTATACCGAAGTTTTAGCTAAAAACTTTCATTTTTTTCTGTATTTTTAGCGTATATTTAGGAACAAAGTATACCGTGGTTTTGAATGAATTCTCTGTGATGAAAGAGGTCTTTTCGAATTCAGCCAGCTTGGATAAGGCGTGCGAAATTTTTTCTCACGTTCCAAATTTCGGTGAGCTCATTTTATTCTTATCATTTTCCTTTATTAAAATTTTTTATAATTCGTATTATATAGTTGAAAATGAAGCCGATTTTTAGTAAATTATTTTGGAAAAAACTAAAAAATTTGTTGTCAACTCGGATTTAAAGTAAATATTTAAATTGTTAAAATTCCTTAGCTTTTTAAAAAAAAGTTCGATTAGAAATAATAGAATTCAGTGATAATTTCTAAATGTCATAATGTGTGACTATTTCAAATGGATATTTTTATAGAAAACTAAGACATTATTTGCTTATTTAGCCATTTAGTATGCTTATTTATATTTAGCACTAGCCGCCAACAGTGACCAGCTGGTCTGCCTTTTTGAATTAATAGAACTTCCAGTACTTCGAGATTTAATTTCATACAGTCAAAAACGAAGACAATATGTATCATATTGCAAAAGTGAGAGGGTATTTAATTATTATCTCTTACTTGATCTGATTTAGGCGTTTTGGTCCAATATTTCAGATTTGGCGAAAATTGGTATCGTGGTGAATTTGTTATTAAAATGTTCAGTACAAAATATGCTAACATTTTAAATAAAACAAAATATGCTTATTGGCTAAATGACGCTTTCGACGGATTAAAACAATACTGGTGAAATCAATTTGCTATTATTAATTATGCTAGAAATTAAAACATTTTGTTGCAATTCTATATATATATATATATATATATATAATGCTGGTTGAAAAAACAAAACAAAAAAAGCATATTTTTTTCAATGTTGTATTTAAAAAGCTAAAGTAGATTCGCTAAATGATTCGAGAAATATTAGTAATCTATACATAATAATAAACGCAGCTGTGTGTGTGTGTGTGTGTGTGTCTGTAATCACAATATATCGCCCCAGAAGCCTCGCCCGGGCACGAAACTCGGCCCATAATTGTGTTTTGACATAATGAAGAAGTATTTTTTTTCTTTTTCAAAAATTTTGATTAGTTATTTAGTTATCAGTCATTTTGTAAGTCTATGCTTTTCGTCTGCTTTTTCGTCTTCAAAGAGCCATATTCAAAAAACTATTAAAAAATGCATATACTTTTCCCCACTCTTATAAATGTATGCTAATGCGAACCTCACAATTGAAATATTAATTTTCGACAACTTAAACCAATAATATACGAAGGAATTAATAATTTAATTGTAAAGTTCGCATTAGTTTACATTTATTAAAGTGGAGAAAAGTTTAACTTTTGTATTAAAAATGTGGCAACATATTCAATACGTAAATAGAACGCATCGCTTTGATATATTTGTCGCTGTTCATAATTGTTATAATAAGTTTTTCTTCTTCTTTCCACGCTCTATTTTTTTTTCTTAAGCGAAGAGGATAATTTTTATAGCGATATTGTAGTACTTTGTACAACTAAAAATTCTTTTCACAACACTTTAAAAATATTTACTTTATTTTCTTTATATATACAGAGAACAGTCGGCAAAGAATTCGATTAGGTTGAAAAACATTTCGCTAAAAAGGAACGAATTCCAAAAGAAAAAATAAACAACTTAAAGAATAAAAATGTTGATGCCAGCCAATTTTTTGAAAGTTAACTTAGAAATAACAAACCAAACGATGTTAACAAAATGACGTAGAAAGCGCAACTAGATCAAAATCATACAAGCACAACTAGATCAAATTATAATACCTGAGTGCTTGACGTAACAGATATAGAAATAGAATTTTATACCATAAAAAATTATATAGAAATAGAAATTGATACCATAAAAAGTTTATTCGTTTTCGTGTTCTTTTCATGTATTTAGCATTTTAGTTCTTTTTTTCCTTAAGCGTTGCAGCTATATAATTTCAAACATCCTCAAGAGCTATAACACATCTGCAGCAGAACTGGATATGAAGACAAAATTGCTGGACAGGAACACTTTAATTGTCCACTAATCTTCAGATTTCCGGCCATGTTTTAAAAAACTTTATTTGTGAAAACCTTCAGCGTGGCGGACAGCTGGCCGCCTTAGGCGGCTAGTCTGTAATAAAAACAGCTGTGCTCTTAAGTTAACTCATTCCAAAGATATGAAGGAAAGTTTAATCCGTAAATTTCAACAAAGTAATTTATTCTTATTTATTTTTCTCTCTCAATATTTAGAATAAACTACAAGACTCCGGAAAGGGGTAATTGTTTTCAAACCGCCTCATAAATATTGGACACACGAAAAAAATCCTATCCAAATTCGTGCTCCCATTCTCAAGTTTGTAAGAAACATCCATACATTTCACACTGAACAGATCGCAACACACGGTTCCCAGTAGATCACCGAAATTAAGCATTACTGGCAGTGGTCAATAAGTAGTTGAGTGATCAATTTGATTAGACTGCGAAGGGAACGAGGGTGCGGGGTATCTGTCCACACTAAATTGTTCTACCGCAAGGGGCTTGATTTCGCTCGCAGGTTGTCGGGCTAACAAAGTTAGGGAGCTGTCCCTTCCACAAGGGATCAAAATTTACTTGACGCGTCTTCGGATCATCCTCAGGGGAGTTTTCGATACGGTCGCTAATAGTTCATTGTGCAGCTCTAATGTTAAGTAAATTAAGTATTACTACTACTGCGGAAGATCCATCCATCTCGTCCCATCCATCCGTCCCTTTCCATCTCGTCCAGGTAGAATCAGTCCGGCTTTTATTTTGGGATTCAAGGGAAGAAGACCAGGGTGCTACTCATGAACTGGTGCCTCACCATTGACCTGTTGCCAAAAGTTTGTTTCCCAGATCTTCTAATCTTTGGGGTCTTCTAATCTTTGCAAGAGTTCAAGTCATAATATACGATATGCTTCTTAATCAGCTTTTTCAAAGCGTCCCTTTTATACAGCACACGAACATTCCCAGATCTAATTCTCAAGTCCTTAATCAATCCATGTCGTCCAGGTAGAATCAGTCCGGCTTTTATTTTTGGGATTCATGGGAAGAAGACCAGGGTACTACTCATGATCTGGTGCCCTACCATTGACTTGTTATAATTGGGAGACCCTACCAATAGCTGAGCTTCAGCCGGCATAGCTCAGTGGGTCCTAAGGCCGGGAGAGCCTGGTTGGTAGAACGTTGGACTAGTGCTCCTCAGAACGTATTTTCGAATCCCATTGACCGAGGAATCCCCGTGTATTAAATGGTGATCGGTTCAATGAACAAGATCCTGTCTCAGTGGTGAAACGCATAATACATTTTGTTGTATGCAATTTATGTTTTGCAGTCACCGAGAAAGGTTTTTGTTTACACTCTTGATAAATAGAATATGAATTTGAAAAATACGTGTTTTCCTCACTTTCCCTCTTTCCATTATCATGGCTTCAAAATCACCGTATATATATATATATATGTAGGTTTCAATACCATAGTGTAACAACTGCGAACATTGCGTCATCCACCATCTTGTAATATTAAAAGAAGTTGCATCATCCTCTTGACATTGAGAGGCGCCAGCCAGACCAGAAGGGGAAGTCCCGAAGGGAAACTCCCGAATTTATAATTAACTCTTACTTTATACCATAGAACACTGTAATTCTTAGTCACATGCATTCCGGAGACCACTGCGCGAAGGCAGCTCTCACTCACGAGTCATGTCAATAACGTTTACTGTTATATCCTTCCATCCTTTTTATTTCTATTAAATTGTTATGTTGTTAAATTATCGTCATTATTTACTCCTATGCTGCACTATCTCCCACACACACATATATATATATATATATATATATATATATATATATATATATATATATATATATATATATATAGTTAAATATTCTCAGTTAATTTCTTTTAATTTTTGAGTAGGTCTTATGAAAGAAAATGGCCAAATATGGCAAGAACAAAGGAAGTTTTTTGTATCGACAATAAGTGAATTAGGTCTTGGAAAAGCGTATTGGGAAGAAGTTGTCAAAGTAAATATCTTATTTATTATAAATCCTGTTTATTATAAGAAAATAAATGTACTGCTATTTAGTATCTGAATTATAAGAAATAGTAAAAGAAATTGCAAATATTAGAAGAACAAAGTGTGAAACATGCATTCTGTAAACTATTTATTTTCTTCTTGTTATTTTTTGAATGATTCCAAATAATATTTTTCTTCTACGTTACAAAGGTGATTTAGTTTAAGTTATATTAATTTATTAACTATATCACATGATATATGATCAGCAATGCTTAAGAATTAATAAATGTTAATATAATTTTATCAGTATGAATTTACCTACTTAAGTGATTAATTGTGTATAATTGTGAGGAAAGTAGATTTTTTTCCAATGCTTGGGAACAAATCTTTTTCTTAAAATTTCTGCATTTCTGTTTTAACCAGATCTCTTCTCTCATTTTCCTCTCTTTAAAGGACTAAGTTTTAACAAAATCAATCAATTAATTATTGATTGATTTTGTTAAAAAACTTATTCCTTTTATCCTATTCGTCAGCCCCTTTTTCATTTTTGCAACTTGTTTGTCATTTTTTTTTTCTTCATCTCTGTGTTTCAGCACTGATGAAGGGTTTTCATCATGGAAACAAAATGCCAGTATCTCCGTATATGTGACTCTATTTGTGCTATATCTACTTTGTTTAGCTTTGTTTCAGATGCATTGTAACTGTTGAAAAATAAATTCTTCTGGCAATTTACAATTCTTTTATTAAATTTTAGGAAGAAGTTGATTGCTTTCTGTTGTACCTCAAAGCTTTAGAAGGAAAACCAACAATAATTTCTGAAGCTCTGCAGTTTTCAATTTCTAATAATGTTATTAGTTTCTTAATCGGTCGAAAACTGGACAAGGAAAAAGAAAAAGATATAATTCGTCTATCTGTGGAATTTTCTCGTGCCGTTTTTGAGTATACAGGGACTGCAAAAGCAGCTGCTGTTGTACCTGGACTGTGGAAAATTTTGCAAGTATTTAATATAGCAGGATACGATAAAGCAGCTCTCATGATTCGAGATTTCAGTGAATTTATGAGGTACGTAAATTTCGGCGAACAAACACCACTAATAGAGTGAAAAGAGAATTGATTTTCGGGAATTTTTTTTGGGACATAATTTAAGTTGTTTGTTTTAATAAAGTCATAATAATAATAGTTTAAGTTGTTGGATATTGTTTTAATTAAGTCAAATGAAATTATAAAAAATCGAGAAGATTTTTCCTTTTTATAATATTTTAAAACCGTCGTTGAACAGCCGACCCAAATTCGAGTTTCCGACTATCAATGTTCTGCAATGTTCCACAATTCTGCGTACCCTCGTAATTTTGAACCTAATCCAGAAGACAAAGAAACTCCAGGATAAAGCATTGGGATAAACTAACCTTTCTGGAGAGTTTTTTTTTTGATGGAGTCAACCCACATTTGCTTTACATGGGTAGGAAAACCATGAAAATCTTCCACGGTTAGCCCGATGGCAAGGGATTCTAACTTATCCGTTTAACAAATGAAAATATTTTAAGTCAGCACTATGGTTGGGGCGAGTCGGAAGCAGAATTCAAATTCACCAGTCAACACTGGGATCGAACCTAGGTCTCCTCTTTTATAGGAGAGCTCTTTATCTCCTGAGCCACCGCGGCACAAGATATAGCTTTTTGTTGCTTAGACACAGGTATGAGCGAAATAGACTGTGAACTTAAACAGCAGAAGGTTTTTTTAAAAATTGTTTCCAGAGGAAAGCTCTTATTTTAGTTTTATCTAATTATATAACACTAATTTATGTTGCTAAATCTATTAATCCCGAAGATTCTTAGTGGAAGAAATAGGTAAGTCCGCTTGGCAATAAACAGTGACGAACAATGGCATCGAACTCTAAGTAGCTGGAAATTCGAAGAAATTCTGGAGAAAATTGAACATTTGAAACAACAGCTTCCATAACTGAGGAGGAATGTAGATTCTTTTACAAAATCAATGACTAAAAAATAGAAAGAAACAGAAATCCCTTAAATAGCTTCAACATACAATTTTATCGTTTCTGGATCACAATACTTTGTGTTCCATACCCTGCTAATGAATTTAATATTTTGCTGAGTTGAAAATAAATATTCTTTCATGCTTATGCAACTTTTTCACATATTATTATTATTGCATTTTATTATTATTATTGCATTTTATTATTCTTACTAGTTGTATACTCGTTCTTTGCACGCCTTGGGAAAAAAACCGAAAAAAAAAAAAAAAAAACTAAATAATCAATGAGTTCGGGTAAGGATCAACATTACGAAATCATGCACTTAACTGAAGGAGATATACTAACACAGTTAAAGCAAAATAGTTTTTAAAAGTTCAATTTTTCTTATATTTATTATTATTTATTGCTCTTCCTGGTGGCTTTAAGTTATTAGATTGAACAAATCATGATTAAAAGTTATATTAACTTATGAATGACACAATGTCTTCACAAAAACATAAAGTTTGAGCGAAATGACAAAAACGAGTAACGTATAAGCTTTAAAGTTCATTTACTCAAATTCGCTGAAATGTCACTTACCTACTTCTTCCACAGTCTTCAATTATAAATAGATTTAAAGCTTATATTCATTTCAATTTCTGTTAAGAGATCACTTTCTCGCGGTTTTGGATTTTAGATAAAATTTTTAATTTGTGTTTTCTTAATAATTTTTTCGTATTTAACGAACTTTTGATGATACACTATTATTAGACAGCACAATATCTTTTAGTAAAGGTAGAAAATGAAGGATTATTTGATTAGGAGAAATGTTAGATAATTTAAGAGCTTCTATGACTTTTCCTTAAAACGTTAAAGCAATAAAATGATGCGATTTGTGGTTTTGAGCAATTAATTTCAGACTATAACGTTCTCACTTTTTAGATTTTTAATATTTAATTTTATTACAGATTAAGATAATAAAAGCTGAATTTGCATGACGCTAAAAAATACTTTGAACGTTATTTGCATAAAACAAAATATCTAAAGACGCACAACTGTATACTATGTAACTGATTATCAAAAAACTGTTGATTGCGGAATTGTATAGGCATAATTTTATCACAAAAGATTAATAGATAATCTAAAATACCGCAAACTGTATCTCTCAAATTGTGATTGGAAGGTGGCCTTGTATTTTACACGTATCGAAAGATACTGCAAAATAGAATAAATATCCATCATCACAGTTTATTTGTGAAAATTAAATAAAGAGAATTAAAAGTATGTTTAGAATTTTCCCTCCCCGTCTCCAATCGTCTACGGCTCATTCGGTAAGGAAGAAAGGGCCTTTTAAGGCTTTTCTCAAAAGTTCTACCGTTACAAAAAAAATTTTTTTAGTGAATAATATGCGATTTTTATAACTGTTGTAAGCTTATAACAGTTATTAATGTATGTTTGGTAAAGTTTTTTTTTATCAATCTTATTCATCAACCTTGATACCAGTTTTAAAGAAGCGCAAAATGTCAGTAAAGGAAAAAAAAAAAAAAAAACAGTCACGCAGTCTTTTGAAATGAAAAGCTTTTAGGATTAGTTTTATTTAATATTTAAAAATTTACAATGACACTGCAGTTTTCCTCTCTGTGAAACGCAAATTCCAACAAAAGTCCTCCACGAAGGCAAATTTCTCCCAATACGTGATCCAGCATTTCTCTTGTCTTCTGTATTGGATTTAAAATTAGAAGGTCACGGAGTTGAAAATTGGTAGTCGTGAACTTAAAATTGGGTCGGCTGTTCAGCAACAGTTATAAAATAAAATAACACTGCATTGAGACAGGGTGGCTAAAGGGATAGAGCTCTCGCATTACGAAGAGATGACCCGGGTTAGAGTTCCTTTGCCGTCAGGCTTAATGTGGGAGGTTTTCGTGGTTTTCCTCTCCATATAATGCGAATGCGGATTAGTTTAATAAAACAAGTCCTCATTGAAAGCGAATTTCCTCCAATAATTGTTCCCTTGTCTTCTGGATTGGGTTCAAAAACTAAAAGGATACGGAGTTAAGCATTGGTAGTTGTAAACTCAAAATTGGGTGGATTGTTCAAAGACGATTATAAAATGAAACAAAATAATACTGCATTATTTTGGCTCATGAAAATTTGTAATTACAAGATTTGTAATTGTCTAGAACAAGAGATTATGATACACACTTTTAAAATTTAAGCTTTGCATCAAGTATCAGGTACTTAAAGTGTACCTTTTTATTTTCTTTTTTGAAAGAGATTCGAAAAACATTCTTAAAAAAGAGCTAACCCCGAGGAGCAGTTTTGTGTTTAACTCACTACATGCAGGCATATAAGAATAGCGTGTAAACTTAGATTTTCAACATAAAAATCTAGAATTCCTATAATGAAAAAGAATAAGCAACTCCCAGTGTTGGCGCTTTCACGTCAGCAACGGTTTCGCCAATTTCGAGCAGATGGCTTCTAACTGCCTTTAGATCAAGTGAGCAAATAAAATTTATCCGAAGCTCACATTTAAAATAGCAACTTATTGCACCATTCTAAATATTGCAAATATTACATATAATAAATTCAAAAAGATGCAATGGTTGCTGGTTCGTTTTTGAAATGTTAAATACATTAAAACTATACAAGTTTAAAACTATTAAATAACGCCCAGTTTGGTGGGACGTATGCTATCCCTGTTATATCATCATGTTGTAAAGGTAGCTAGGTTTTATTTCATACGCACTAACAGAGTAACTCTTTAGTTTAAAAATGCCAAAATAAGCAAAAAATATTGAAACATGATATAAATTTGGGCTTAAAATTGAACAGATATAGCTGTTATATATGTAGCTCTATGTGTAGCTGTTTTGATTATAAATATACATGCATTTGTTTCTTTCTCAGATCAGAAATTTTGAACCATCAAAACTCTAACAAATATCATGACGTACGAGACTTTATAAATCTGTATTTAGAAAAATTAACAAGCTTAAGAAAACTGGGTCTGGACACATATAACTATTCAGGTAATGTGGTTTTCCGTTATAGTTTTGCTACAGTTTAGTTTTTCAGTTAACTATTTCATTGTTGAAATTTGTCAGCCTTTTTTGCATTTTTCCATCGATAGAATTAGGAATTTAACAATCCATCAAATTGTCGAGCATTAATTGTATTGTTTTTACTAATTCTTTTGTATTACAATGTGGAACAAATTGGAACGTTTTTTCTGCCCTTTAGATGGAACTATGTGATTCTGTATTAAGTAGATGCTTAATTCATCTATAGGGCCCAAAGTAGTCCATCGCATTTAGTGGAAGAAAAGTCGCCAAGCTTCTAGCAAATTTAATTCTAATGCCTCTAGAGTTTCAAAATTTCAGGAAGGTAGAAAAGGCTTTTGTCACCAAAAAATTCCTCCAGATGGCCAACGGTCTTATTGTTAATGAGAGGGCCTATTCTACGCTTGTAAGTCATTATGGTGTGTTTTTAAAATGCATAGAGTCGTTAAGCTTAAAAGAGGGTTTTTCAGAAAATGCTGTGGGGTATACAAAAAATAATAGCTCAAAAATGTACAAGGAAACACATGCTTTTATCGAACGAATATTTTTTCTTGTAGCCGACTGTCTTGTGTAGGGGGCAGGGAACTGTCCTTGCATCAGAAAGGTTCTGGGTTCGAATCCCGGGTAAGGCATGGATGTTCTTTCCTTCTCGTACTATCTGTCCTCACTGTGGGAGCGACGTTGGCCCACCTAACATGGGCCCCTGAGAGAGATGCCAACAAAATCGCTGTATTTGCCTGAATTGACGGATGTTAACACAGGTGGGCATTGGAATTTTTTTTTTCTTGTTGTACAGTGTTAGTATTAAAAATTAAAAACAAAAGTGGAATAACAAGTCAGGTAATAATTGAGTGATTTTGAGAAAAAATAGCTGGAGAATTTATATTAGCATCATAAAACTGTTTAATGTCGTTAGTAATAAAATAAATGGGCAAACTTTAAATTTTATTATTATACTTCATTTATGATGTCTGCGCATATTATAAAAATTTTATTATTTATTTTTTAGAACTAATTATTGAAGGAAACGCTCTTGCGTTACATTCTGGAGCTAGTGATTTGATTTTCGCATCTTTAGACTGGTTGATCAGGTTGATGTCAGAGTTCAAAGATGTTCAAACAAAAGTCTATGAAGAACTTACACAAGTGTTGGGGAAAAGTGAAAAAGCAAGTTACGAAGAAAGGGATAAAATTCCCTACACATTTGCTGTAATATTGGAGGGGCAGAGGTTTTCAGACTCTGTAACTCTTATTTCAAGCAGGAGGTAATAATTTCGTTAAATATTTAATTTTTAGCATAAATTAATTTTTAAAGATTTGTTTTCTTCATATTTCTAACATATTATGCATTTTGTACGAAACTTTAGCTCACATAATAGTTATTACCCATTGGCAAAGTGGGTCTTGGTTTGAATTTGATGGCGTTCCCGCACTTTTCAACTGTGTTCAAGAGTAACAGTAAATAGTGCTCATGCGTCGTCATTGCATGCGTTGCTATGACGACCGCTGCTGTTTTTCTTTTTATTTTCACTAGCAGGCATTTTTAATGTATTTAAATAGTAATAATTTAAAGTATTTTTAAATTCTTTTTATTATTAACGTATAATTACTGGCTTGACGGTGATTTTATTATGAATATGAATGCTGAAGAAGGAAAAGTATTTCGTGACGCCTTGAAACGCGCACATAGGCAAGATATGAAAACCAATCCGACAACAAACATCAATTGAGACAGTTTTTGCGACCCGTGATTTGAAATGTTGTGGCGTTTAACGGATCCAGAAAGAAAAAGCATGTGGCCAATGGGCAACCAGTGTTCGTAATAAAGAGATCACAATTACTTTATTTTATTATTATTTTGGTTTATAATTTCAATTAATTAACTTGCTTTATTGGTTTTATTGTTTGATATCAATTACCGACTATTGATTTTATTCTATCACCACCGAAAATTCATTACATGCTTTTTGAAATCAATGTGTCCCCATTTAATTTTTTCGGTAAAACAAATAGTTAACTTAAAAATACGTCTTTTTTATTACATTTTCTGTGCTTTAAATTTCAAATTCCTTTCCTTTTATTGTTTTTTTTTGGTTTTAATTTCGATTGTTTTAAACACATATCAATAGTTTCAGTTTTTTCCTATATTTTCTAAGAATTTAAATTTCATTAAGGAACTTCTTCCCGTTTATCGAAAATGAAGCACTCAACATCTTAATTTTTAGGCGTGACTGAAATAAAATCCTTTTTTGAATTTTAGTTCTCTTTTAAAACAGTTTGCGTTTTTAAGAGTTTTATGATATTAGATTTTATTAACTAATTGATAATAGCTTCAAAAATGCAATTATAAATATTTCTGTAATATTTATATATAATGGGTGATTTATTTGACTTGGAGCTTTAGGAGCTCGCTCTAAGATGTTCTGAGACTGCCGTTCGAAATCAAATAAAAAGTTTAATTGGTTTCAATCTTAAAGGAAGAGTAGAGATATGCTATTCTTCGTTTTTGTTGTAAGCAAATGGTTTTGTGTTATATTAAAACGTTTAGAAAACGAATTTTTCCTTTTAATATCTATTATTTTCCAATACTTCATTATTTGCATTTTTTTAGTGTAACTTTTTCATCTGGAATAATTCATATGAAATATATAGATATAAATTGAGAATTTAATTGGTGCATTTTAAACTAAATGACCAAACCAGATTCAGTAAGAATGTTTTCTAAGGGTTTGAAGATCGTGAATTGTATTTTATTATTCATTAAGATTTTTAATTTCTTTATAGTCGTTTGTTTTCTAATAGAATTATTTAAAATATTGATAAAATAATAACTACCAAATAAAGAATGATGATGTCACTTGAAAAAGATGAACTGGATCGTTCGAAAAGTCGTCCGTCGAAAATTTTTTATTTCGCGTCAAATGATCTGTGTTGCGGACCTCACTTAGTGTTTGTTTTCTTTCAGAGCTATTCGAGATATCCAGATAAGAGGGTTAACAATTCCAAAAGGAGCAGAAATTTCAGCAAATGTTTGGGCCATGCACAATGATCCAGATTATTGGGAGCAACCAGAAAAATTCATGCCGGAGCGTTTTTTAATTGACAACGGTAAAAAGCTCATAAGAAATCCTCCTGGGTTTGCTGTTTTTTCTTTAGGTAAATCATTTTTCAAATTTTTTTTCTCACATTTATCAGCAATTAAAGAATTACTAGATTTCTATTTCTAAACTCTTCAGATAATCAAAGAGTTAAGTTCAACCACATATTGATTGGTACTGTTTATAGGTTTAAAAAAAAATCAATTTTAAAATGCACAAATGCGCCAGCTAGAAGTCAGTTTTTTTAAGTAGTCAGGCAAGTTGGTACTGGGCATTTTCGATTTTGTGGACATTTTCAGGATATTAAAACTATTAGATTCGCATACTTTTATCTTTGGGAAGTTTCATTTTCTTAAAGTTTTTGGGGCCTGAAGATCTTCTAGAATTTTAAGAAAAAGCACATCAATTTACATGTAGTAATACTTTTTATGAAACGAGTGGATCATTTCACTAGCCGTTATTTTCTACTACTTCTACACTACCTATAAAGACATAAATACTTTCAAGGGACCTTTGCATTGAAGGTCAAATATCATTCAAAAATTTCATACCTAAATCTTCAATATCTACAAACCGCAACAGTGAACCATAACAGTATATTAAGTACAGCAGAAATAGAATCAGTACTCAGACCTATAGTTACTGACTCAATTTTTCTATGATATGGCCTAAAGTTTGAGACCCACACCTCAGTAATTGAATACAGATGGAAAAAATTTAATTTGTTTTAAAAATTGCGATTTAGGCCCAATATTAATATTTGAAGTTTACACTCTCTTCTAAGGTGAGCTTCGGTCTTTTCAGCAAATTTCTTACTTTTCTATTTTTGACGAAGGCAGTTAATGACCTTGAAAGTTATTCCAAATCCACCATACTCCAAATGTCACACCAGATGTATGTCATACATAGGCTGTAATGGTTTAGTGCTAATCATTAGCATGTATTCACAGAAATATATACTCTCTGTTGGCACAAGTAGATTTTGACTGTAAAACTCTAATATATTAGCTTTGTTTAAAATATTTTTGAATGACATTTCACTTTCGATGCAAGCGTCCACTGAAATTATTTATGTCTTAATATTTAGGGTGAAAGTAGTAGAAAACAAAATATTGGTCCACACAAAAAGTATTGCCTCATGAAAATAAATGTGTTTTTCTAAAAATTCAAGAAAATCTTCAGATTCTCTCCTCCCCTAAAACCTTGAAAAAAAACGAGCGTCTAACGGTTAAGTGAAACGGCTAAATATCTCGAGGAAATGCATCGGATCACAAGTAAAGAAAAAAATTTGAATGAAATATTTTCAAAAGATGTATTCAACTACACTAAACTCAACCCCTGTAGTTGGGTTCACGTAGCATTATATATTTTGTAGATTTGGATTCCGCCCCAAAAATAAGCGCAATTCAACTAACAGGTCTTAGTATTTTAGTTTACAGATGGCGTCGTAATCGCAAAAAGAAAAGGGGATAAAATTGTTCATTATAAAGATGCCTCGATATTGAAAAAGTAAAACGCTACTCAGAAGATCAAGCAACTCATATCAAATTCGACCCCCTTAAATGGTGAGACTCTCAGCAAGGATAGGGGGCAGTTCCCTTAGTTGTTTTTCCAAGCATGATGCAAGATTATTTTTATTTTTTCTGTCTGACATGCATTTCTCGAGATATCTTGATTTTAGGCAACTATAATTTTTGAATTTTTGATCTGACGTGATTGCGTGTTAAAACGTTTCTATACTTTTGGACATCCTATTGTATACTACCATAATCGATTAACAATTAATTTTGTTTACTTCATTTTTAGGAAGGAGGAAATGTCCAGGCGAAATAATTTCTCTGATGGAAGTTCTGTTATATTTTACTGAAATTATACGAAACTTTGAAGTTTCTTTGGCGCCAGGTTTAATACATGACAAGAGAGTTATCCGTGGTTTGGCATCCATATTGGTCCCACAGCCTCTATGCTTCAAAGAGAGAAAAATTATTACTTAAATTTTTGAAATAATAAAGCATTTTCATTTTGTAAAACGTGTTTCTTTAGTTTTGCATCAAATATTAGACAAGATGTATAACGACCATGAGGTATAACATGATATTTATGTATAACGACCATAAAGAAATTTCCTTCTAGCCTGATGGTCCTTAGAACTTGGGTCTCGATTATTTAAAGAGGCCTCTACACTTGTCATCTTGGATTTTATTTTTTTAAATTTGTGTTTCCTAGATATTTTCTGTACTTAAACTTTTGATGATATAGTATCATTAGACAGCACAATACCTTGCAAAAAGCTAAAAATTGAAAGGATCATTAGATTAGGAAAAATAGCGTTTGATAATTTTTAAAGCTTCTATGAGTCTTTCCGCTAGCTTCAAAGCAATAAAGTGGATTCGATTTGGGGTTTTGAGTAAGTAATATGAAAAAAAAAAAAACTAAACGTTTCTCAGATTTTTTAAAATCTAATTTCATTAGTTTTAACTGGTGAATGCAAATTTGGATTACGCTACGAAAATCTTTTAACGTTAATTGCTTAAAATTAATGATCGTATCAAAATTTTAAAAACAAGTAACAGTATACTATTTAAATAGCTATCTTCCATCTCCCTTCATATTCCATCTTCGTGGCCCCTTATGTTTATACCACTTTAAATATAATTTTGACAAAGGTTCTGAAAATATAGATTAAGAGTGGTCATTACAAAATATCCATGTATGTAAACTAATAATAAAATTAGTACTACAAAACAGTAAAATTATATGTAAATATTATTTTACTTGTAAATATTATTTTACTTATAAATCAATAAAACTTGAATTACGTTCTAATTTAATTATAGCACAATATAATACTAATTTGTGTTATATAAATAATAGCAATGTAGTAATAAAATTATTGTAATAAAATTGGTATTGTATTAGCCGCCTTTGATGACCAACTTCGTCATGTTACGAAATTATCTTATACAGCATATAAATTTTAATGGTTATCAAAGGATTAAATATCACGACTGTATTTGAATATTCCAAATCTTCAACCCGTCCTTCAATCCTAACTTCGTGATTAGTTTTAAATAATGTATTATGTATATTTTTTCTTCGTCAAGCTGTTCCTCGCGTGGAAGTACTTTGATTTCAATCTTAACTATTTTCAAGAGATGTCAGTGATATTGTCAAAGTTCTTTATATATTGAATTTTAGTAATCATTCAAAATTTTTCCGACAACCATTAAATTACATAAAAAACCGTAAGTATGAGTCCGGGATATTTCAGCATAGTAGGCAGCAATTACTTATATTTTTGGCGTGAGATATGAAGCTTCATTACGTGCTCTTCAAAATTACAAGACTACAGTTACGTAAGACAATGCTATTGGTTGTTTCTTTCTTTAAATAGTAATTTGCGAGCCATAATGTGCGGAAGGATTGAAAGTTTATAAAATATTTAAAATTAAACATTAAGGACTGTCATTACAGAACACCTTGATAGGCTTTACATGCATATTTAACATTTGAGTGCAGCATATTTTAATTATGAGTTATAAAACATAGGTTTAAAACATAAAATAACGTTTTTGTTCGTCTAAATCACTTTAATACTAATTTGGTACTCTTAATGAGCAAATGTTTTGCAAGTTCATAAAAAATCTATAAATAAATATTGAAAGTAGTCATCATAGATTACCTTGTTCAATACATATTACAGCTTTGAGTGCAACATAATTTGGTTTTAAGCTATAAAACTTAGACTTAAAACATGGAACAATATTTTTGATATAGTCTTTTGCTTATATGCTAATTTACGAATTTTAATGTGCGGTGGGTTTGCAAGTTTATGAAGTATCTAAAAATGAAAATTAAGGGTTGTTGTTATAAGAAACCTTGTTAAGTCTTATATATTAGCTTTATATATATTAGCTTTGTAACATATATTAGCTTTATATATATTAGCTTTGTAACATATATTAGCTTTCAGTACAACATATTTGGGCTATGAGCTGTAACATATATATTATTAGTTATTGGTTGTTTTTCTTCTTAAATGCTAATTTGCCTTAATCCTCAGCATGCAGAGGATTTTGTAAGTTTGTAAAGAATTTAAAAATAAATATGAAGGGTAGTTGGTACAGAACACCTTTTCATTAATATATATATATTTCAGCTTTGAGTGCAGCATAGTTTGAATATGATCCATAAAACATAAGGTTATTTTAATAATTAAAACGGCTGGTTAATTTACAGAAATGAGAAAATCATGTTAGAAATAAAAAAAAATGTAAAATTACTTACATTTTTGTAAGCAATTACTTACATTTATGATAAAATTACTTACATTTTTGTAAGTAATAAAAAATAATTTCCTTTTGAATTATAAATGTTTCACTTTTTTCCTTATGAATTTCATATTTTTTTCCTTTTGAATTATGAATGTTTCATTTTTTTCCTTATGAATTTCATATTTCATATTGAATGTTTCATTTTTATCTGTTTTTTGAACTCTATTTTTAATTCCTTTTTGCTCTCGATAACGCTTTCTTTTATACTAAATAAACAATATCACCTGTGTAAAGAGATAAATTTAACCGTTAAGAGATGGCAGAACAATTGATTCACTTTATCACAAAAAACAAGAGATATTCATCTAGGAAAGTTTATAAATAAGAAGATTTCTAATATAGTTCTACTCTTTTTTACAAAAGGGGGTGAAATGGATAAGACAAAGCTCTTAATTAACGCGTGGGAGGTTAATTCCCTTACCAATACTTTATTGGTATTACTCGTTAGCTCTCTTTCATTATTTATAGTGCAAAAAATTGTGAAGAAATTATGGAGTGGGAAAAAGCTTCCTCCTGGACCTCTAGGTTTGCCAGTACTAGGATATATTCCATTTCTGGGTCCTGAACCTCATAAAAAAATTAACAGTTTGAGAAAAAAATATGGTGACATTATAGGGTAAGTAAACATGATTTTCTTTTCATTTAAAATCAATTTGTATTTTAATAACAGGACAGTTGTCAGGGTAGATTAATATAGTTCTGCAGTCAGTCTCAAAATGTGCAAACTAAAGATACAGTAAAATTGACCAATGCATATTTATAGAAATGAATTTGAATTTTTCTTTTTGAAAAAAATTAATGCTTTTCATTTTGCAAAATTTCTTCAATTGGAATGCGTAAGGGTTAACGTGGTTTACGAAGCTTTTTCGTCAAGGAAACTAAAAATAGCCATAGTTTAAGTGATTACACTATAATTGTTAGGTATATATAGCATCTTCTGTGCTTTAGAGCTGACAAAGAACTTAAATATTTTAAAAATTACTCAATTTTTTTTAAAAATTTACAGTTTGGTGACATTTTTTCTCCCACTGGAGAAATTTCAAAACCATTGCTTTACTCTCAGATTTAGCAATTCTTATGAGCCCAAATAATGCAGCATTGGAATAAGGTTTATAATATTATAAAATTAGTTCACAAAACTGTGAATAAGCATAGAGAGCGATGGCTATAGATAAGCAAAACCTAACAGTCATGATAACTTAACTTAATTGTTTCAAACTTAGCAGCAATCATGAAAATAACATATTATTCGGGGAAAAAATGTCAAGCAATCAATGTGTCATTATCGGTGAAGCGATCATTGTGTGCAGGGGATTGTGTCATTATGTGTCATTATGGGAGTAAAGGTGGTTGGTGTGCAATGCTGACTACATTGCCACGATTATGCTAGAAGTTAATATATTGTGGAGCTATAAATCTCAATGACCTAGTTGCCGGTAACGGGCTGTTGGAGGGAATGCTTTGCTTCACTATATGGCCCTGATAAATATTCGCAGATCATATCAAATTTTTTGAGTTAACACTGTTTTTCGAAGCTCTGTCGCCATAGAAAAGAAAAATCCATAGATCAAGTGCTTTACACTTGAGGAAATGCGATGATTTTAAACTATATATATAATATCTGGGCTTTAGAACGGACAGAAGACTTAAATATTTTAAAAGTTATTAAACTTTTTTAAAAATCGCCAATTTGGCGACATTTTCCCACCTAGATGAAAATTAGCAAAATCACTGCCTTGTTCTCAGTTCTTCCAAAATTTTATGAGCCTAGGTAATGCAGCATTAGATTAAGTTCTCAAATCATAAACAATTAGACCACAAATGCTTTTCATTTCCACAAAACTGTGGATTTTCTCCAGATTGACGTTTTGCGCCATTTTCAAAGTAAGCTTAATCAGCGCTGTCATTAGACATGAGTAACAGTTGCAAACTCACAGCACTTACAAAAATAGCATATTAGTCATAAAAATGCATCATTTCGTGTTACTTCGAAGCCTTTCAAAAACAGCCTTAAAGTATGCAGAAGTATGTTCTCAGTATGTTCCCTTTTTTTATTTTAATAATCATACTATGAGTCATATTTTTGATTAGTAGGGGAGAGTGGGGTCAATTGTAACAGGGTACGATTGTAACAGAGCAAAAATTTCGAGTGTCGGGCTCTAGATTTGGTTCCTAGGTGGCGCACAAGGTGTATTTAATAAATCTACATGTACATCCCTACTGGCAACCATTTCTATGTACTTTTGAAAGAGTTACATCACAAAAGATATTTTCACGCTACGTAAGTACTTTTTTTGGTATTAGAATATTATATTGTAACAAAGTAATTTTGTTTAAACAAATAAAAATTATTAACCGAATATGCAAGTGGACACCTTAATTAACATTTCAAAAAAAAAAAAGATTAGTTTTGTTAATTAACTAGCATTGTTTTTAACAAATGAAGCTGAAATGGCGTCTTGGGGACGATTGTAACAATAAGTAAAGGGACGATTGTAACAGCTGAAAATAAATAATCTTACGTTTACAAACCATTACTTAACTCTTTAAGAACCATCAACAGTTTCCTGTATCATTTATATTATGCTGCAGGTGCATTATTTTATTTGTCACCTTTCACAGCATAAATTAAAATTTTTAACCCCTTAAAGTTAAAAGTTTAACCCTTTAGGTCTCTGCTCATTATTATTTTTACTCATTAAATATCACTACTATTTTGATCAATAAAAAAATATATCACAACTATGATAATATGTATAATTAACTATGTTTTAGTTGAATTTATGAACTGTTACAATTGACCCAGTAAGTGGGAACAATTGTAACAAGTGCACGACTGTCAAAAATTGTTAATAACTAATATAATAACATTTAAAATAAGGTATTTTTTTTTTTCTAGTAGAGGATTGTCTACTTTACTCATCTGTCAATTAACACTAATAATATATTGAATTTTTTGTTAGTTAAAAATAGTTAAGTAAAAAATGTTACAATTGACCCCACTCTCCCCTACTGTTCACAGCATATATGTAGTCATCTTTTATTTTTTATGATAGGCATAATAAAAATTACAATTTTAAAATGCTAATTTTATGTTAGTTATGATAGTGGCATGAGTTGAAAAAATTTACACAGAGTTCAAAATTATTCTGCTCATCTTACTTCTGGACTAATCTAGTTAATAAATCGTTTTATTATTACACTGCGCTGTATAAAAAAAATTATCTGGCAGTATTTCTGCTGATTTTTATGTGAAACGATCTAAATCCTACTAAGATTCCTGTTTCTCCTCCTCCCCTTGTATTTTCTGGGAACACCCCTTAAATATGTATATTTTTTTCGGTAATTTTAAGGCTACAAATTTGATTTGGAGGGAAAAATAATTTTTTCGATCTCTGAACTTTTTATCTGGGACTAGAGAATTGAAAAGTTCTGAAACTTGAGTAGTTTTTGCAAAAAAGAGGATTTTGGGGAAATAAATTTAAAAATACTTTAATTCTCATTTTATAATTAATAAATTATTAATTATAATAATTAAATTCTATAATCATTCTATAATTCTATATATTATAAATATTATAAATATATATTGTAAATATAATTCTATAAATATTATAAATATTATAAATATATATTGTAAATATAATTCTATAAATATTATAAATAATTAAATTCTCATAAATTGAAAAAAAAAGAAAAGAATAAAACAAAAATCATTTTCTCCTTTGTAACTTTCTAAATAACTATAATTAGATTAAAATTTTAATTGCACTCATTATGCAAATTTTATTTTCATTATATATTTCAATTTTAGTTTGTATTTGGGAACAAAATATACAGTAGTTCTAAACGAGTATTCCATAATGAAGGAAGTATATTCTAATCCATCAAGTTTAGATAGAGCAACTGAACAATTTGGCCATATGGCTGATTTCGGTAAGTATGTATTGAAGGCTAAAGTTTAAAATAAATTAATTTGATCAAACATCACTGACGAAAACCGCCTGCTCAAATTAAAATTGTTTTTATAATTATTTTATGACGCATATAGAAAATATTTTGAAATATTTTTGTACTTTTTCTGTCAGACAAAATTGTTTAAATATATAAATGTTTCTACTGTACCTTCTGTAACTAAATTTCTAAACTTAGAATAAATTAATCATAACCTCTATAGTGAGAAACCTGAATACCACACAGCCGAAGAATTCTGTGATAAAGATATATTGCAGGGGTGGCCAACCTGCGACTCGCGAGCCACATGCGGCTCTTTGAAGGATTATTTGTGGTTATCGATAAATGTATCTGAGTTCCCTTTTCATTTTTGTGCTATTATATTTTAATATTTGTCTGAACCCATTTGAAATTAACATAATTCAAGGTGAGTTTTCCATTTCCAATATAATTATATTTCTAAAAAGCATCTGAAGAATTCGTATTAATAGAGATGCAAGATTTGCAAGAGATGCAAATTTTAGTTCAAATTGCTGCACATTTCGTAAAAAAATAAAATAATACAGAACTTAAAAATAAATTAAACCAAATAAAGGGCTATTATGCCATGTCTTAGGGTATGAAAAATTACCAAATTTTCACACTTACTAAGTTATTCACATATTATAAAAGCATATTTTATTATTAATTTTGATTGATCATTATAATTATGTTTATTTAAACTATTCAATTAGTAATTTTTCATTTCTATCGTAATGGCTTACCGGAATTCCTATTTTCGAAATTATAGTTCTTATTACAACACATTGAGTAAAAAATATAAAACTGAGAAGCAAATTTCACCAAAGGAATGGTTTTTAAGTCACGCTCTTAAATGCATCATGGTAAAATGACATAACTTCACCAAATTTTAACACTCATTATAAAACAATATTTTATTGTTAATTTTAACAAAATTCTTAACAAAGCGCTTTGGTAAAAATCACTGAGCTTTTTGGTGTTCCCATAAAACTATATTGTGACATTTACTATATTGTGACTGTTTTGACCATACTTTTTTTAACAGTGAGTAACTCCTTACGCCAACATATTTAGAATGCCTTAATGTTAGAAAAAAAACCTTATCAATATTCAAAATAATCGAAACAGAGATTCCCTACCAATATAGGCAAAGTGTTAGATGTTGTTGTTGTTGTCGTGTCTATGCTAGTGCAAAGATTAGAGTCCTCCAAAAGTCTTGGTAACAAGGCACTATTTATAGAAGAGGGGTGCCATTGCCTCCGGAAAGGTTGGACTTCTGCCTGTTGGTCCGCGGGAGCTATTTTATTTTACTCCTACCACCCCATGGCTGGGTGGTGCAGTTGGTTTGTCGTCGGTCTTCTGTGCCCAATTCTGCGGGTTGGATCCCCGGCCCAGACACCGGATTTTTGGGATGCAGAATATCCTCAGCGGCCATGTCGTATGATCATGCATGCGGCATGTAAGAGATCCCTGGAGTGCCTTATTGGCTCTTGGCATTTCCGGCAAAATTAAATTCCTAGAGCACTTTAGCATCCAAATAGAGTCTCGGCGCTGCCATCTAGTGTGGCAGAAACTAGACGTCAAATTAACATGACCAACGGTATCTCACCCATTAAGGTGGTCCTAAAACAGTGGATACCACCTCTGGAGAACGCAATAGGTCTGTTCATCGGGAAGACTGATTGTGCAGCTCATTGGAAATAATTTTTTTTTTTTTGATTTCAAACTAGAGAGTTATACAATTATTGATTTTCGCTCGTATGGCAAAGTCACTGAAAAATATTAACAGTTGAACTTATTAATTGTTAAAAGAAATATTAGAAAATATTGAGAATTAATTTTTAAATTATTGGAACTATGTTGAGATTAATTTTGTACGATAAAAACTTAAGTTCTAAGAACAATTTCTTTTGTAAATTTCTCTCATTTCATTATTGAAGAGTTTACAAGTGTTGAAAATTGAAATTCTGAAAATTTCGATAATTTAATGAAGCAACCATGTGAAAAATGAAGAAACTAATATTTGCTTGAATTAAATAGGGTGCTTACAAAAGTTCTGCAACTACTTTTCTTTAATTCCTAACCAATCGCAGCAATACTTATAAAGGTGATATCTTAGTATGACAACGTGGCAATGTGTAACAAAGTGAGACAGCTTAAAGGCAGATTTTGTTTATAAATGTGTATTTTAACGTTACTATTTCTTGTAAATATTGATAATTAAGAAAAAATCTTTAAAAAAACGAGCATTTATTTTACTTAATTTCCTTCGTTGTGGCTCAACGTGACGATCTCAGATGAATTAAAAATATTTATCAAGACATAACTTTAGGTTCTTCAGGAGATAACTTTAATTTTAGCCAAGCTTTGTACATCGAAGACAAAAGAAATTTATGATAGCTTATCCTTTTTTTCTTTTTCTAAGGTCTTTTTTCTCACATGATAAACAAGTGCAAATAAACAAAGGTTAGCAAATGAACAATAATAATGTTCACAAGATATATATTCTTATTTAATTAACAAATCTCCACGACTTTGTAATTGACTTTTCCTCCCTGATTTTCGTCTCTTTCAACGCAAAGAAGGTTGATTATTCTAATTTTCACCAGTAGAGATTTAGAGTAGACTGATTAAGTACACTATAGCCACTTTACTGTACTTAGACACCACTTTTAGGACTAGAGCTGAGGTCATTCAAAAGTTGAGTATTCGGTTGATTTTTGTCTCTTTCAATGCAAGAAAGGTTGATTCTTCTAATTTTCACCAGTAGAGCTTTAGTGTAGACTGATTAAACACACCATAGCCACTTTATTATACTTAGACACCACTTTCATGAGTATAGCTGAGGTCATTCAAAAATTAAGTATTCGGCTGTTGTATACACATATACGGGACATGTAAAGTTTGTTTCTGTTTGTAGTAAGAGAATAAACAGCTTTATGTTGATGTTTTGACCAGGGTTTGGCACTTTGAATGGAAAGCCATGGCAAGATCAAAGGAAATTTACAATGTCTACCATGAAAGATTTGGGTATCGGAAAAGAATATTTCGAAGAAGTTGTCAGGGTAAGAATCTGGAATCGTTTAGAACATTTTATCTAAATTTTTTCACTTCAAATCACAAAGAATATGGAAATTTTATTTTGGAATAATTCAGGATTTTTTTTTATCATAGGTGAGGAAAAGTTTTGATTTTTAAATAGAATGTCACAGAATAGACTAAAATTTAACTGGGGAACAAAGTTTTTGTTGCTTTTCCTTACATTAGCTAATTCCAGTGCGGAGGTATCAATTTTAAAATTTGTTTTATTCCTAAAGCTGCAGATATTTTTTAAAATGACACTTCTAGTCTATTTTTTTGTTGAAATATACGTTTAAAAATGTTATATATAATAAGGGGTCATGCAAATGTTGCAGCAAACTTTTGGGGGAGTTAAGGTTCATCATCAGAATTGAAATTGCATTAAGCCATGACCGGAAGTAAATTTACAATCCAGAGACTTTTAACAACTCGTTCTTTTTATTGGAGATTTTCCTCGCGGCTGTTGTCCAATTGTAATGCAAACTTTTATTTCCTTTAAAATCTGTTACCTAAACTAAAAAAAAAAAAAAAAAAAAAAAAAAAAAAAAAAAAAAAATCAAGAATCAAGATTTTTTATTTATTAAAAAGTCAAACAGAAGAGCGGGTCGTTAAAAACAGCTGGATAGGAAAATCGCTTTCGGAAAACGTCATCGTACGCGGCTTGGGATACTTCCATATAATGACCTGTTCAGAAGAATGAAGAAGCACTTCATAATGGGGAAGCGCACCTTGTGGTATGTAACGACTTTTTTACTGGTACTAATACAATTTGACCCTAATGATCTGTTCCAACTCCCGTAGAGGTTGCTCGCAACATCTAAGCTACTCCCTGTTATAGAAAACGTTCTTAAACCTAAACCTCACTTAGAATAAGCATTTCGACCCAAAATAGACTGAGAAATATTATTTAAAAAAAGCTGTAGCTTGAAGAGAGAGACCGATTGCAGGTTTGAAATCAGCGATACGAAAATATACAAGATCTGTTAAAAAAATCCCATGCAACTGAAAAAAAAAATGTTCCCTAGTGTAATAATTACAATGAATAATACTTAAAACACTATAAATTATTATCAATAAAAAAAATTATTATTTACAAAGAAACATAATTAGTTAAATAACCATAATTAATTAAATAACCATAATTAATTAAATAATCGTTGAGCACTAAAAATATCCTTACTCACACTGAATAATTAAATATTACAAAAATCATTATCAACTGCAAAAATGCAATGTAATTTCTTACAATAACAACTTACTTTCAATAATAATTTACATCAATGTATAAGAATTATGAATATACCAACTTACTTGTAAAATGATTAATCACTTTTAGAATAATAATAAAATATTATTGCAATTTAACTGAATTATGATGTTTTCTTATTATGGGTTTAGTTAGTGGTCAACGTTACTTGAGGTGACCACTACCGTTAACCAACCTACCAATTTTACCTTTTAATAATGAATATGTTGTTAATTACCCCTTTTTTTTAAGAAGGCAATGGTGAACTTTATGCTCCCCATTAAACCCTCTGCTCATTTGGAAATTACACTTTATTGTGGGATATACTTTCTCTAACACATTTTGCAATATATTTACCGATCTTTTTTGTATTTTCATGAAATAAGTTTAAAAAAAAGGCGAGGAATATAATTTTTTTCATTCAACAGGATGAAGTAGCTGAATTTATAAAATACTTGAAGACACTGGATGGAAAGCCAACACATATTTTTCATCCCTTGCAGTTTTCGATAGCTTCGAACATTATTGCCTTCTTGATTGGGAGGAAACTGGACAAGGTAAAAGAAGCAGACATCATTCAGCTTTCAATGGATTTTAACCGAATAATCTCTTTAGTCAGTGGGACAACAATGGCTGTTGTTAACGTGCCCGGCCTTTCAAAACTTTATCAATTCCTGGGTATTGCTGGTTTTAAAGAGGCCGCGCGTGTCTCCAAAGATTTCAATGCTTTCTTCAGGTATGTCGGTGTTGAGAAATTTTAAGGTACGATGAACCATAATATTGCTTGAACATGTTGCAACCTTAATAAGGTACCAAAATAATCATTGTTTTGTGTTTCTAAAATTTGTTTTGGAGGAGGTTTTACCACGAACAAAACTTTTAATCACAAATTCGATTTCCCGCCATAACTAGTTTAAATTTAAAAGATTGAACGAGTGAGCTCAGACAAACTTAGAGCAAGCCATGGAGTTTCAAACACTGGAAAGAAATTTTCAAAATATTAAAATGAACACATATCACGAGAGGAAACTTAGGATTACTCAATGGAAAAGTTCTTTTCCAATAATTAGTTTGTATTTTAAATTTTTTTTTCAGCAATTGAAACTTTATGGTTTTTTCTAGGTTTGCCTGATCTTCCCCAAGGAAGTAATTTTGACTGCTTTTTAACTGCTTTTTCATTTGCGAAAAATGTACAAATGATAATGCATAAATTATATTAATTTCTGAGTGAAGTAAATTTTTTTATTGCAAATATTTACTAATAACTTGTTATATAACTGTAAATAATATAAAAAATATTAAAAATAATTTAAACAAATTTCTTTGCTCTACACAATGGAGTAATTTTGACTGCTTTCGGGCAATATAGGTATATACTAAGTTTCAGTCTTTCTAGTGTTATGCCCTTAATATTTATTCTATGTATATTTAGATCATTTTATTCAGTGGTTCGTTAATGTGTTGTTTAAAAGTAATGCTTAACCCGTAATAGCTACCCACCCAAATGTAGTATATACTGTGCATACTCAGCTCATTTTGATGCATGAGTAGTTATTGTATCGTTTAAAAGTGTTGTTTAACCTTTATAGCTACTCCCCCAATTGCAGTGTATAGTCAAGCTATTTTGAACCGGGAGTAGCCATTAAGAGCTAAACAACACTACTTTGCGCTAATCTACGATTTTCTTTAATATAACATGAAATTTATAATTGAGAAGTTTCAAAAGTTACTATCTGTTAGCTAAAAACTTGATAATGCATTTTTTTTCTGCATTTTTAGGAGGGAGGTGGAAAATCGTTTGAAATCATCGAACTCCCAAGTATCTCATGATTTTCTAGGTGTTTATTTAGAAGAATTAAGTAAATTAGGAAGCGACGCAAGAGAAAAGTATTTTTCAGGTACTAATAATTAAATTCTTCAAATTTCTTTTGAAAATTTAAACTTATTCATAATATTCAGTGAAGTGTTGGTACTAAATATGCAATATTCCATTTCTTTACAACAATGCAATAAATTACTGCAATTGTTTATTATTATTTTTCTTATTTTGAGTCAAGTACTGGTTTAATTATTGCAGCGATATTTATAGTATAAAAACACCCCTAGGGGTACAGTGAAAAAAAATGGTTCAATTACTGCACTTTATGGTGAAAGCATTTTTGGTATTAAATAACCATAATTCTGGTTAATGAAACCGAAATATACGGTATTTAATCCATTGAATTAGTAATTTTTCGTTAAGAGCATGACGGTTTACCGGAGATCCTGGTTTTCAAAATTATAATTCTTGTTAAATAAATTTAAAATAAAAGTAAAATAAAAGTAAATTTAATCAAATAAATGGTTTTTATGTGATGCCCTAATGTAACAATAAAAAGTAATGTAATTTTATCAAATTTTGACACTCATTATAAAACCATATTTTATTGTTAATTTTAATATAATTATTACCAAAGCGTTTCGGTAAAAATTACTGAGCTTTTGGGTGTTACCATAGAGCCAGAAATATGGTAAATTTTATAATATTGCGGTAGCATAATTACCTACAGTATTTACCATATTGTTTACCACACTTTTGTTTTCAGTGTGGAAAGGGACAATATGGGTACGCAGACATTCTTCTGTTGCCTTTTACTATTTTGTAGAAAGGTTTCAGAATTGGCATTTGTATCCGCCATTGGAAATAATAAAGACATTGTTTGTTCATTGTTTGTCTAGATCAAATCATTGTTTTTCAGAAAAGATGTTGGTGGGCAATGCTGTTTTACTGTTTGTTGGAGGAAGTGACACAATATTTGCTTCATTGATATGGCTGTTGAGATTGATGGCTGATCGTAAAGATGTTCAAGATAAAGTCTACACCGAAATAAAGAGTGTTCTTGGAATGGATGGAAAAGCAAAATATGAAGAGAGAGATTTGATTCCTTACACTTTTGCTGTACTAATGGAAGCGCAACGATATTCTGGTTTCGTCAGAATACCTGCAAGTAGAATGTTAGTAATTAATTTTTATTATTCAGTAATTACTTTTCTTTAACACTGTAAAAAATTTGGTGTGCATTTGATACCATTTTTTGGTGTTGAGGTAAGCTAAAATTTTCTACAGTGCATATAGTCACAGTACTTATTTACATTTTAATTGTTAAAGTTTTGTTTATTTATTCCTTTTTGTTCATTTGTTTACTGACACATATTTTCATGCGCATTATAATCAATTTAATGGCTGCATTATAAAAACATTACGTTTAAAAAACAAGCATATTTTAATAATATATTTGCACTAATTCTTTCAAAAAATAGTAATTCTGTTAATTTAATTAAATATTTTCTACGACAGTTTTGTATTGATTTTGAGATTAAATGAAATCTATTCAACATCAAAAATCATCATATACCATCATCAAAAAGGGGAGCAACTGTACATCAAAAATGTTTTACAGTGAGTGTTGTTGCTAGATTTAGACAAAATTATCTGTGGTGATAATGTACTAAATAAGGTTCGTATAATTAACACATCGCTCAATAAATTTCCGGTTTAGATGAGAAAAAGAATTTCTTTTAGAAATTCAACTTTATTCGTTAACATAACATCAAGAAAGATACATTCATTCCAATGCTCTTTTAACTTTTTCGATTTCTTACTGTTGAACAAATTGTCTCTGCTCTCAAAACAGGAATCAGTTTCAAATATCTCCTATCTATATTATATAAAACGCTAATATGTACGTATGTATGTATGTATCAATAAAACCGATGATATTTCTTTTCTCGCGCTGGCAACAGTTTTCATTTTTAATTGAGTGGATTCGGCGCGCAAGAGCACGTAGTGAGCAACCAGATAACAATAACCAGAGTGAGCATTATCAGGTTGTTCAATTCAGATTCATGCACTAAAAACATGACAATATTCAATTTAAACTCAATTAGGAATTAATTAATTAATTGAAGTGAGAATGCTTTAAAAGGCCGCTGTTGAATTGATATTTTTCTACTGGGAGCTACGTTTAAGTGTTTGTATTGAATGCATTGAATTTTTTTATATTTCGCGCTTATTTATGCATTGAATTTTCACGCTTTAAAATGCAGAATATTAGTGAAGCAATATTTGATAATTTATTTTGCTAATATGTTTCTTATTTAGCTAATGTTTTGATTTTTTCACCATGTACAATCTAAATAGCTAATATACTTTTTTAAAAGCCAATAAGAACATTGGTAGAATTCATCTACATAAGTACAATACTATGTCTTTGATGATAAAATACTATGTCTTTGATGATAATATATTATGTCTTTGTGCTAGAACATTGTGTTCATTGGCGAGCGAGCGCAGCGAGCCATGGTTCACGGCGTGAACCACATACGATTGCGTAGCAATTCTGGGGGGTTGGCGAGCGTTAGCGAGCAGGGGGCGGAGCCTCCTAGTCTATCTATATTATATAAAACGCTAATACGTATTTATCAATAAAACCGATGATATTTCTTTTCTCGCGTTGGCAACAGTTTTCATTTTTAATTGATAGGCTTCGGCGCGCAAGAACACGTAGTGAGCATCATATGTCTAATCGGGTGAATTCTCACCGAATTATCAAAAAAATTCTCACAAAATTATCTTCATCGAAGCCGATGCTTTACATCCGGTGTTCAGTACTATTTCATATTGTTTTACAACACATGGTTTTAGCCCTCTGGTGGGAAAGACTTTAAAACAAAATTTACAACAGTTACTTTTCTCAACAACTGAAATTTGGAATAGTGAGATTAAGAAAAATATGTGAACTGTTTGCAATTTCAAATTAATATTGAAATGCACAGGTTTAGAATTTTCTACAGTGAAAAGTTTTCGGAACTTCAGTGCTCAAAAAAGTATACGAAAGCTAGATGTTAAGAGCGTATCCAATGAGCGAGCAAAGCGAGCATCGGATTGCGAAGCAATCCGAAAGGAACTGCGAAAGCTGTTCCGGGGGTTGGTGAGCGCCAGAGAGCAGGGGGCGAAGCCTCCTAGTAACTTTTTAATCCTTCTCTGGAGCATCTTTTTAAGATCTGCAAAGAGTTAGTAATCACTAAGGGAGAGATATCGAGAGTATGGTGGGTGGGGAAGTAATTCAAAGCGTCAGCCATTGTTTTCTCCGACTTGTGACAAGGGGCATTGTCTTGGTGAAAAAGAACTTTTTCGTCTTCATGTGTAACGTCGTTTTTTCTGTCAGTCAACCAAATAATGCCATGTAATATTCGCTATTGATAATTTAATCTTTTTCAAGGTAGTCGATGAACAAAATAACACGCGCGTTCAAACAATACGGAGACCATAAGCTTACCAGCTAACTTTTGCATTTTTGGTCGCTTTGGATGAAATTAAAAAAAAAATCTTACATAAATCATTTATCCGCTTTTTGGTACAACTCAATTTTTTATTGCTCAACTCCACTGTGCAATTAAGATTTTTATGTAATAAATGGGACTGTTCCTCCTGCTCAGTTCACTCCCTAACCTCAACGACTGCTTTACCTTAATTTTAGTTTCTCGATGTTAAACGGGAAGAAAAATTAACAGAATAAAACAAAATTTAAAATTATTAAATTAAACTCCTATCTAATTTTTAGTTGATATAAAAATTCATGTATATATATGTGTTTTGCCTAATATATTAATTAGTAACTGTGAGAAAATATTTCTTGTATTGCTTTAAAAGTTTAAATAGTTGTTTGCTATTGATTATTTATTATTGCTATTGATATTATAGAACACATTCAAGTGTTCTTTAAAGCTAGAAATTTACCACTTGTCAGGACTATTTGTAGAAATTTTGTGTTAGTATGATATACTAATTTTTTTTATTTTTTGCACTTGTTAGAGCCATCGAAGAAATAAACATTAAAGGATATACCATACCTAAAGGGTCATACATCTGTAGTAATCTTTGGGCTATTCATCATGATCCAAATTATTGGAAAGAGCCCATGAAATTTAAGCCTGAAAGATTTTTATCCGATGATGGTAAGAAGCTTTCGAAAAGTCCTCCTAGTTTTGCTCCATTTTCAATAGGTAAGTGCAGGAATTAGTGAAATGAATAATATCAAGTAAACTGATGTGAAAAAATTATTCGAAAATAAAGCACTTCTTATTGCTTCGAATTTAAATTATAAGAAAGAGCTGCTTGATTCGAGTACTTGAAACTAGTCGAAATTCTTCCATTCAAATGACGATGGGCGTCGTCTCGAGTGCTCGAGGTGAGTAAAACTTTTTGACATTATTTCGCTGTTCGAGCTCTAGAAATATGATCTTCCTCACATTTCATATAACGATGGGTGTCGCCTCGAGCACTTGAGACGTGCAGAACTTTTTAATATCAATTCACGGTTTCAAGCTCTTGAAATATGTTGATCTTTCTTACATTTAATATCACGATGTGTGTCGTCTCGAGGTCTCGAGACGTGCAGAACTTTTTAATATCAATTTCATGGGTTCAAGCTCTTGAAATATGTTGATCTTTTTTACATTTCATAACACGATGTGTGTCGTCTCGAGGTCTCGAGACGTGCAGAACTTCTTAATATCAATTCACGGTTTCAAGCTCTTGAAATATGTTGATCTTTCTTACATTTAATATCACGATGTGTGTCGTCTCGAGGTCTCGAGACGTGCAGAACTTTTTAATATCAATTTCATGGGTTCAAGCTCTTGAAATATGTTGATCTTTTTTACATTTCATAACACGATGTGTGTCGTCTAGAGGTCTCGAGACGTGCAGAACTTCTTAATATCATTTCATGGTTTCAAGCTCTTGAAATATGTTGATCTTTCTTACATTTAATATCACGATGTGTGTCGTCTCGAGGTCTCGAGACATGCAGAACTTTTTAATATCAATTTCATGGGTTCAAACTCTTGAAATATGTTGATCTTTTTTACATTTCATAACACGATGTGTGTCGTCTCGAGGTCTCGAGACGTGCAGAACTTTTTAATATCATTTCATGGTTTCAAGTTTTAAAAATATGTTGATCTTTCTCGCATTTCATATGACGATGTGTGTCGTCTCGAGCGCTCGAGACGTGTTGAACTTTTGAACATTATTTCATGGTTTCGATATTTTGAAATATGTTGATCTTTCTCACATTTCATATGACGATGGGTGTCGCCTCGAGCGCTCAAGACGTGCAGAACTTTTTAATATCATTTCATGGTTTCAAGCTGTAGAAATATGCTGATCATTCTCACATTTTATAATACGATGTGTGTCGTCTCGAGAGCTCGAGACGTGTTGAACTTTTTAACATTATTTCATGGTTTCGAGATTTTGAAATATGTTGATCTTTCTCACATAATGACAGCGGGCGTCGTTTTGAGCATGCTCAAAGCAAGTTTAACATTCTCACACTTCAAAAGTAAAAAAAAAAGAAAAAGTTTTTATTTTCAGGTATGTCGATATCAGTTTTAAAATGTTGTATGATCTTATGGAATTTCAATGTTATGTTATATTAAATTTGAAAAAAAAAAAAAAAAAAAAACAGGCAAATGTACAGTTGTAAATTCATTTCTTAAAATAAAGATCTGAATAACTTTATTGCTTTACAGTTTTGAGAAAAATATCAATCTTTATTAAAAGAATTTTCTCCTAATCTAATAAAGTGATGACTTTTAATGACTCTATCATTAAAAGTTTTGTTTAGAACAAGAAGAAAAAAAAATTCTGGATTAGGGATCTAGATTAAAGTGGTTATCATGCCTAGAGACACTGTATTAAGTTTCGATTTTCAGAATTTCTTTAGGAGGGAATAATTTTTTGTCAGATGAGCTTACATTTGAGCTTTTTTTAGGAAGAAGAAATTGCCCCGGTGGAGTAACTGCTTGGATGGAAATTCTTTCTTATTTTACTGAGATTATGAAATATTATGAAGTTACAACTGCACCAGGAGAAAAAGTAGATTTCACAGCAACAACTGGTCTCATTGCCGCCTTACTCCCACAACGACTCTCTTTCAAGCTGAGATAAGGGAAATGATAATCGCCAAAAAATTGAAGTCTGACTTGGAAATGTTTTACATCAATAGAAAACTTGTGATGCGTAAAATACGCAATAAAGAAGAAAACACGATTTGAATTTTTTCAGTTCTGTTGCAGTGTATGACAAAAATGTATTGTTTTATTAGTATTTTTGATATACAATAAAGTTTTCTAAGTTTATTTCTTTAGATTTTTGCTTAATAATCGAAGACATGTGCAGTTGAAGGGCTAAAAGAATTGATATTTATAGAGTCGATGACAAATTAATGTGATTCGGTGAATTAGATATTTGTTCTTTCTGCAGTTATTAATTGTTTTTCAAAGCATAAGTAATATTTAATCATATTTAACCATAATGTATTTAAAATTCTTGTACTAAGCCATGGTGGCTCTGGGGATAGAGTGCTTGCCTTCCAGGTTTGAATCACAGTGATGGCTGGTTGATATGAATTCTGCACCCTTCTCGCATCAACGACAGTACTAGCGTAAAATAACTTCAGTAGTAGACGGCTCATGTGTTAGAGTCTTTTTGTCATCAGGCTAACCGGGGAGATTTTTATGATTTTTCTCTCAATGTCACGCAAATGAGGCTTATTTCCTTAAAAAAGTCCGAACCTCCAATGGATAATTCGACGCGAAGGCAAATTTCTCTCAATACTTCATCCAAGAGTTGCCTTGTCTTCCAGACTGGGTTGAAAATTACAAAATTACGGAGTTGAATATCGGTAGTCTTAAACTCAAAACTGGGTCAGCTGTTCAACGAAGGTTACAAAATAAAATAAAATAAAAAATCTTGTACTGGAAATCTTCCTTAAACCAACTCCTTATATTCCAAAAAAAATTTGAATATATAGTCTTATATGCAAGCTTTTATACATTTGTTTTCTTTTAAAATTTTGTCTGGAATTTTGATTGTATGTACAGCGTGCAAAAAAAATCTTACTTTTGATCTACGAATAAAATCGTCAAATAACGTATATACATATAAACGTATTCAATAACCAAATAATAAGTCAAATAACGTATTCAATAACATACCGTTTTTTATGGGTTTGGAAATATCTATCGATCTATCTATGTATGTATATATATATATATATATATATATATATATATATATATATATATATATATATATATATATATATATATATATATATATATATATATATATATATATATATATATATATATATATATATATATATATATATATATATTATATATCACAGTAAGCGGTATCGTTTATGTTTAAAAATTTTACAGCCATTTTAGAAAGGATCAAAAATATTTACGCTAAAAATATACTTGAGGGTGTCCCTTTGCGAAATTGGCGACTCATATTTGGCGCCATTACTGCTTGCGCGGAACACCGTGATAACAGGAATGGCGGTCAAAACATTGATATTTCAATAAAACATTGGAAAATTTCAACAAAACATTGGCCAAAATTTTATAAAATTGAAATGAACCCCATATAAGCAAAATTAATAGAGCCAATAAAATGCATTTCGAATCGAAACAAAAATTAATGGTGTAAGCACAGAAGAAAAAGGAAAAAACAACAACTCATTTCTTCATAAAGCTTGAATATCCTCAGATTTAAGTGCACAGAATTCTCTTATAGCAGTTAGATACTATCTAAATTTTTCATGAATAGAATCTGTGTACCTCCATCCAGGGACCCCGGGCACAAATGAATTTGGGGCCCCCAGTTAAAGAGCCGATAAATTTTAGTTAACATGCAAGGTCTTAAACTTAATATTGAAAAAGTATTTTTCAGACCGTAAAAATTGCAAGTAACATGAAACCTTATTTAGAAGTATTCAGATATTCAGAATTTAATTTAGTGAAATTGTAAAAAAAAAATACAAAAATTTAATAAACATATCTAGAGGTTTTGGTTAGAATGTTAAAAATTATGAAGGAAACAAGATATTTGTACCGATTACCTAGAAAAACATAACGTAGAATTCTAAAAAAAATCATTTTAGATTTATTATTGAGTTTAAAATTTATTTGACATTTTAAGAAAGTTGACCTAAATACTCAATATAATCAATAATTGGCTAAACATTAAAAAAATTGTTTTATCAAAAAATTAGAATATAGCGTAAGATTTCACAATGTTTGTTTAATAGACCTATATATGCATGTAACACACTTTTACAATGTTTCAGAGAAATTACTAACAGAAGCTTATAGCTTAGTCTTGTAAAAAGAATGACCTTGCACTAGAGCATTAAAAGTTGTTATAATACTGTAATAAATAATATCAATAGCAAATTATTTTGCTCTAGTGCGAGTGCGGAGTAAATAGTAATGATATAATGGAATAATGATATAATGCAAGTACCCCATTCATAAAATTTGATAGTTGTCCCTGTTCTAAACATTCTTTCAAAGGGATCTTCTACACAAGGATTTGTATTGGCCATGTAATGTAAAAGATCATTTATTGGGAAAGGGGGCCACTCAAATGTTGGGGGCCCCGGGCACGTGCCCCGAATGCCCTCCTGTAAATCAGTCCCTGCCTCCATCGGCACATAAGTTAGGTGAAATACGAATCGAAAATGGCATCTGTGGTACCAGACTGGTGGTGACATTTTCTTCTAAAGTCCCTTTTTATGACTGCCCACATACCTCCGATCTTATTGACCAGAAGCAAAAGTAACCTTATCAGCCGGTATCCATCGTAGAACTAAGGGACATCTGAAATTACATATACCGTTGAACATTTAAAAATAACGCTGAAATCTAAACCGATCAAGAATCACGATTGGGTTTCAACATCGCCCAGCTTGGCGAAAAACCGCGATCACAACTTGGCGAGAATCAAGGGGCACCCTCAAATATAGTCTATCCATATTTACTTTGGAACTAAGTTTTTATTTTCATGAAAAAAAAACATAATTATTCTAAATAATTACTTAATGTATAACCTATTATTCAACACATAATATTACTTAAGACATCCTAACAAAATGAATTTAAATAAGTACGTAACGTAGAACGAATTTCTACCACTACTTAATGTATTGCTTAAAGCAACCTACCAAAATCCAACCAACATGTAGTGTTGCCATAGAGAAATACTCGATTTTATGGTGAAGAAAAATTATACAATATGAGAAGATAAGAGAAATTTTACAAAGATAGTATTATTTTCCTATCTTCAACAAAAATATTCAGCGACTTCTTTAATTGCCATTCTTTTTAATATTTATAGTTAAAATCGTTGTAAAGAAATTAAATAAAAAAAATCTATTGAGGATTGAAAAATAATATTCTGAGCAAAAAATAAATGAAACGTTATCAAATGATGACGAATCCGCACTGAGATTTCGAGAAAGTTGGAAGTTTTTCACTAAAATCATTTGCCTTTGGTTAGAAAACGTCTTTCGGTTGCATCTAGTTAGTTTTTTAAAGTTTTTAGTCTTTCCTTTATATTGATTATATATAGCTTGTTTTTGATTGTTTCTTTTATCACTCAATTTGCGAATTTAAATGTGCGAAATTAATTTAAAAGTGGTCATTACAGGACACTTAACTATAACACATAGTTTAGCTTTGAATGCAACTTATTTTAAATATGCAACATAGAACTTATTTATGCAACATAGAGCATAGAACTATGGCGCATAGAGCATATTTCAATTATAAAACATGAGCTTAAAACATAAAATAATGTTTCTGGTTGTTTTTATTATTTTAAGAGTAATTTCCGGATTTTTATGAGCAAAGTCTTCGCAACATCATTAAGAATAAAAAAATAAATATTAAAAAGTGAACACTTTGTTCAATTTTAACACACATAATATCCTTTAGAGTAGTATATTTTGACTTAGATCAATGAAACCTAAGTTACGCAAGACAATGCATTTGGTTGTTTATTTCACTTAAATAATAATTTGCTTAAATAGTAATTTGCGGGAGGATTGCAAGTTTATGAAATATTTAAATTTAAATATTAAGAACTGTCATTACAGAACACATTGATAGGCTTAACATAGATATTTTAAGCTTGAGTGCAGGATATTTCAATTATGAGTTATAAAACATAGACTTAAAATAAAAATATATTGGTGCTTTTGTTCGTCTAATACTAATTTGGTACCCTTAATGAGCAAATGTTTTGCAAATTCATAAAATATCTATAAATAAATATTGAAAGTAGTATTACCTTGATTACTTTGTTCATTGCATATTATAGTTTTGAATGTAACAAAATTTGCTTTTGAGCTATAAAACTTAGGCTTATAACGTGGGACAATATTTTTGATAGAGTCTTTCGCTTACTTGCTAATTTACGAATCTTAATGTGCGGTGGGTTTGCAAGTTTATGAAGTATCTAAAAATGAAAATTAAGGGTTATTGTTATAAGAAACTTTGTAAAGTTTTAAACCTATATTAGCTTTGAGTGCAACATATTTGGGTTATGAGCTGTAAAGTATATATTGTTAGTTTTAGGTTGCTTTTTTAACTTAGTGTTAATGTGCCTTAATTCTTAACATGCAGAGGGTTTTGTAAGTTAGTAAGGAATTTAAAAATAAATATTAAGGGTAGTTGTTACAGAACACCTTATCATTAATAGATATATATTTCAGCTTTGAGTGCAACATAGTTTGACTATGAGCTATAAAACATAAGATAATTTTTTTATTTAAAATGGCTGGCTGATTTATAGAAATGAGAAAATCATGGCAGAAATATAAAAAACGTAAAATTACTTACACATTTATGTAAGCAATTATATATATTTTTCCTTTTGAATTAGTTATTTCAAAATATTTGTAATGTTTCATCTTTTTATGTTTTTTGAACTCTATTTTTAATTCTTTTCTGTTCTCGATAACGCGTTTTTTCATGCTAAATAAGCAATATCACCTGTGTAAAAAGATAAGATTAGCAGTTAAGAGATGGCAGAACAATTGATTCGTTTTATCACAAAAAACAAGAGATATTCACCTAGGAAAGTTTATAAATAAGAAGATTTCTAATTCATCTTTACTCTTTTTTACAAAAGGGGGTGAAATGGATAAGACAAAGCTTTTAGTTAGCGGGTGGGAGGTTAATTCCCTTACCAATACTTTATTGGTATTACTCGTTAGCTCTCTTTCATTATTTATATTGCAAAAAATTGTGAAGAAATTATGGAGTGGGAAAAAGCTTCCTCCTGGACCTCTAGGTTTGCCAGTACTAGGATATATTCCTTTTCTGGGTCCTGAACCTCATAAAAAAATTAACAGTTTGAGAAAAAAATATGGTGACATTATAGGGTAAGTAAACCTGATTTTCTTTTCATTTAAAATAAATTTTTATTTTAATAATAGGAGAGTTGTTAGGGTAGATTAATATAGGATTGCTGTCAGTTTCAAAATGTGCAAACTAAAGATACAGTAAAATTGACCAATGCTTATTTATTAAAATTAGTTTGAATTTTTCTTTTTGAAAAAAATTAATGTTTTTCATTTTGCAAAATTTCTTCAATTTGATTGCGTAAGAGTTAACATGATTTTTCGAAGTTTTTTCGTCAAGGAAGCTAAAAATAAGTTTAAGTGATGGTAGTTTAAAATAAAAATATAGTTTAAGTCATTACATTATAATTCAAAAGTATATATAGCATCTTCTGTGTAGAGCTGACAAAGAACTTAAATATTTTAAAAATTACTCAATTTTTTTTTAAAAATTCAAAATTTGGTGAAATTTTTCTCCCGTTGGAAAAATTTCAAAACCATTGCTTTATTCTCAGCACTAGCAGATTTTTATGAGCCCAAATAATGCAGTATTGGAATAAGGTTTATAATATTATAAAATTAGTCCACGAAGCTGTGAAACTGTAAGTAAGCATAGAGAGCGATGACTATAGATAAGCAAGACTTGACCTAACAGTATTGTTAACTTAACTTAATTGCTACAAACTTACAGATATCATGAAAATACCGTATTATTCGGGGAAGAAAATGTCACGCAATCAATGTGTCATTATCTGCGAAGCGATCATTGTGTTCAAGGGATTGTGTCATTATGGCATTAGCTTTATTAGGAGTAAAGGTGGTTGGTGTGCAATGCTGACTACATTGCGGCGATTAAGTTGAAATTGTGAAGCTATAAATTTCAATGACCAAGTGGCCCGTAAAGGGATGTTGCAGGAAATGCTTTGCTCCCCTATATGCCCCTGATATATATTCACAGATCATATCAAAATTTCGGATTTAACGCTGTTTTTCGAAGCTCTGTCGCCAAAGAAAAGAAAAAAGTTTAAGTGCCTTACACTTGAAGCAATGCGATGATTTTAAACTATATGTATAATCTTGCCGTGAAGAATTATCTGGGCTTTGGAATGGATAAATGACTTAAATATTTTAAAAGTTATTAAAATTTTTTAAAAATCGCCAATTTGGCGACATTTTCCCCACCTGGATGAAAATTATTGAAATCCCTGCCTTGTTCTTAGATTTTATGAGCCTGGATAATGCCGCATTAGAGTAAGTTTTTAAATATTAAAAGAAAATTAGACCACAATTGCTTTTCATTTCCACAAAACTATAGCTTTTCCCCATATTAATGTTTTGCGCCATTTTACAGCAGATTGATAGTCATCTTTTATTTATTATAATAGGCATAATGAAAATTGAAATTTTAAAATGTTAATTTTATGTTCGTTAAGATAATGGCATGAACTGAAAAAATTTAAAGGAAGCATATGCGTTAAGAATTTACACAGAGTTCAAAATTATTCTACTCATCTTACTTCTGAATTAATCTAGTTTATAAATCGTTTTTTTATTACACTGCGCTGCATAAAAGAATTATCTGTCACTATTTCTGCTGATTTTTATGTGACACGACCCAAATCCTACTAAGATTCCTGTTTCTCTTCCTCCCTTTGCATTTTTTGGGAACATCCCTTAAATAAGCATGTATTTTTTTCGGTAATTTTAAGGCTACGAACTTGATTTGGAAGGAAAAATAATTTTTTTGATCTCTAAGCTTTTTATCAGGGGCTAGAGAATTAAAAAGTTCAGAAACTTGAATAGTTCTTTCAAAAAAGAGGATTTTGGGGAATTTGTACTCGTAAATTAAGAAAAAAAATGAAGAATTTTTTTCCAGAGTTTTTTTAGTTCAATTTAAAAGTTCTACAACCTCCTTTTGCTCGCCTGAACACCCCATGTAATATAATATAAATATCTGTGACAATTTTGGATAAAAGAAGGTGAGGGAGAGAAATCAATTAATTCCTCACTGATTTTCCCTCCCACAACTGATCACGTTTTAGAATTTTTTTTACTTTCCTAGCCCCTAATGAAAAGTTTAAAGGTAAAATATTGTTCTTTTACTTTCGTATGGCAACAGTTTCACCAAAAACTCTAGTTTTTAATATTATAGCTCTGGATTTTTGCCAGAGTCAACAATATACCACAGTAAAAACACATTTAAACGAGTAAGTAATAATTTGCGTATTTCAATTTATTGCGTGTTTTCGTTTAATTTCTTGAGAGAAAAAGAAAGAAAATCATCAGCATTCAATTTAATGAAAATTCAGTGATTTTGTAACTCTTCCAACAGGTGGCACCACCGCGACAAAACTCCAGCAAATTTGGTAATAATTTCAAAACTGAAAACCGAATAAATTGTTTTTATGCTATACTCTAAGGTGCCATAATAAAATTACCATATATTACAAAATTTACTACCAAATATATGGTAAAAAAAAAACATATTTAATTTTTCCAAAATCATTATCAAAGAGCTTGGGTAAAATTTACCGAGATTTTGATGTTGCTATAGAGCCAGAGAGACGGTAGATTCTATCATATTCTGATAGTTTTGACTATACTATTTTTTTCTTAATGTACAGTAAAGCTTAGAATACTTCCAATTAAATGCCTTTTAATTTTGATGTTACAAATTGGGCAAAAAATCTTTAATTTTTATGTGAAAGTAAAATTCGTACGTTTTCTTAAATGAATGCAAAGCTTACTGCATGCATGTGTCATTGCACAGAAAAATCAACTATTGAAATAAAGCAACAATGGTTTGCTGCTGACCGTAAAAGTGATACTATATTGTATTTTTAATTAATTATTATACACTCTATAGCAAAAAGATCGACGCACCAAGAAGAAGTTGTCCGATTAAAACGAAAATTAGTGGATAGGAAGACAATGTGCAGAATAGTAAATGATTAAAATTTCAGAACAATTGAATAATTTATTGCAGAGTTACAGTAACAAGTTCAATAGGGTGTTGACCCGCCTCTAGCCTGGATGCAAGCTGCCACACGGCGTGGCATAGACCGATAAAGCTCCCGGATGGTCTCTTGCTGTATTTTCTGCCAAATTCGATTCAATTGTCGAACGAGGTCATCAACATTCCGTGCCAGATGCAATCGCCTTCCCATCATATCCCAGACATGCTCGATGGGAGAGAGATCTGGTGATCTGGCATGCCAAGGAAGAGTTTGACAAGCTTGCAGACAGTTCATAGCAACACGTGCCGTATGTGGTCTGGCATTGTCCTGCTGAAAAACCAGCCCAGGGAGCAGAAAAAAGGAATGGTAGCAAAACAGGTCTTACGATGTCGTCGACGTATCGCTGTGCAGTAAGTGTACCTCTAATGACGACTAATGAAAGGGGTCCGGCTGTCAAAGGAAATGGCATCCCAGACCATAATGCCTTGTTGAGGGCCGGTGAGGCAGGCAATAGTGAAGGCAGGATCCCCCCTCTGCCCTGTGCGTCTCCAAACACGTCTTCGATGATCGTCAGGACACAGTTGGAAGCGGGATTCGTCGCTAGAGACTATACGTCCCCAGTCGGCATCATTCCAGCCTGATCGAGCCATGCACCACTGTAATCTGGCACCAAGAAGCAATCGGATGATTGCTTCTTGGTGCGTCGATTTTTTTGTTATAGAGTGTATTTAGTTTTGAATATTTTTAAACAAAAATTTATTGTCACTTGGCATAAATTGCAAGTTTTCTGCAGAACAACCTTTATACTCGTAATGAAAATGCGTTTATAATTTGTTTTTGATTTATTTAAGCACTAATATCTCAGAAGATGAATCGATTTCATATTTGAGTTCTCGCAGTTCGCAGAAACAAATATTGGAAACTTATTATTCAAATTTAAAGTAGTTTAATAAACTACTTTAAATTTGAATTTGTATATAAATTTGTAACTTTCTAAATAACTAGAATTAGCTTAAAATTTTAATAACACTCTTTATGCAAATTTTATTTAATTATATATTTCGATTTTAGTTTGTATTTGGGAACAAAATATACAGTAGTTCTAAACGAGTATTCCATAATGAAGGAAGTATATTCTAATCCAGCAAGTTTAGATAGAGCAGTTGAGCAATTTGGCCATATAGCTGATTTCGGTAAGTATGTATTGTAGATCAACGTTTAAAATAAATTAATTTGATCAAATATCACTGATAAAAACCGTCTGGTCGAATTAAAATTGTTTTTTCAATAATTTACTAATCAATCGCAGCTATAATTCTAAAGGTGATATCTCAGTATGGCAATGTTTAACAAAATGAGATCGCTTAAAGCGAAACTTTATGTGCAAATGTATAATTTAACGTTTCTATTTGTTGTAAATATTGATAATTAAAAGAAAAAATCCTTAAAATTTGCATTCATTTTACTTAATTTCCTTCGATGTGGCTCAACTTGACGATTTCAGATGAATTAAAAGTATTTATCAAGACATAACTTTAGGTTCTTCAGGAGATAACTTTAATTTTATCCAAGCTTTGTACATCGAAGACAAAAGTAATTTATGATAGCTTATCTTTTTTTTTCTTTTTCTAAGATCTTTTTTCTCACATGATAAACGAGTGCAAATAAACAAAGGCACGTTTTAAGTGTTCTTTCGTTAATAATATTCACAAGATGTATATTCTTATTTAATTAACAACTCTCCAACGACTTTGTAATTGACTTTTCCTCCCTGATTTTCATCTCCTTCAACGCAAGAAAGGTTGATTATACTAATTTTCACCAGTAGAGCTTTAGAGTAGACTGATTAAGTACACTATAGCCACTTTTATGAGTATAGCTGAGGTCATTCGAAAGTTAAGTATTCGGCTGTTGTATACACATATGCGAGATATACAAAGTTTGTTTCTGTTTGTAGTAAGAGAATAAACAGTTTTATGTTGATGTTTTGACCAGGTTTCGGCAATTTGAATGGAAAGGCATGGCAAGATCAAAGGAAATTTACAATGTCTACAATGAAAGATTTGGGTATCGGAAAAGAATATTTCGAAGAAGTGGTCAGGGTAAGTGACATTTTCTACTGGAATCGCTTAGAACATTTTATCTAAATTTTTTCACTTCAAATCCTAAAAAATATGGAAATTTGATCTTGGAATATTTTAGGATTTTGTCTTTTTTATCATGGATGATAAAAAGTTTTAATTTTCAAATGGAATGTCACAGAATAGACTAAAATCTAAGAAAACTAAATTACACTGAGGAGCAAAGTTTTTGTTGCATTTGTACAAATACTTAATATTGCCTAATTCCGGTGTGGATGTATCAAATCTGAAATTTGTTTTGCTCCTAAAGCTGCAGATATTTTTTAAAATGTCATTTCTGGTCTATTTTTTGTTGAAGCGTACAAGTTTAAAAACGTTGTATAGAACAAGGGGTCGGGCAAATATTGCATCAAACCTTTAGGGGAACTATAACTTTAAACTTTTTTTTCTAAAAAATATGCTACCCAAACTAAAAAAAGTCAAGAATCAAGTTTTTTTATTTATTAAAAAGTCGAACAGAAGAGCGGGTCATTAAAAACCGCTGGATAGGAAATTCACTTTCTGAAAATATCATCGTACGCTGCTTGGGGTACTTCCTTATAATGACCTGTTCAGAAGCATGAAGACGCAATTTTGATCTTAATCGTGTGCTCCAACTCTCATAGAGGTTGGTCGCAACATTTAATTTTACCCCTGTTATATATAACTTTTTTAAATGTAAGCATTTAGACACAAAATAGACAAAAAATATATGATTGAAAGAGCTTTAGTTTGGAGAGAGAGACCGATTGCAGATTTGAAATCAGCGATACGAAAGTATATAAGATCTGTTAAAAAAATCCCATGCAACTGAAGAAAAAAAATGTTCCCCAGTGTATTAGTTACAATGAATAATACTTAAAACACCATAAATTATTATCACAAAAAATTATTATTATTTGCTAAGAAACATAATTAATTAAATAATCATAATTAATTAAATAATCTTAATTAATTAAATAATCATTATTCACATTAAATAATTAAACATTATAAAAATCATTATCAAATGTAAAAATGCAATGTAATTACGTACAATAATAAATTGCTTTCAATAATAATTTACGTCAATGTTTAATATATGAATTTCGAATATACCAACTTACTTGTCAAATGATTTATCACTTTTAAAATACATTAAAGTCCCGATTATCTGAGTTAATGGGGACCGCAACAAACTCGGATAACTGAAAAACTCGGTTAAAGCGAAGAGTATAAAAACGGAAAGAAAAAGAGAAGGTATAAATGTAATATATTTAAGAAATACAAAATGTATACCACATAGAATTCATATTATAATTAAAAAGTTTACTTAAAAACATTTAAAAAGCATACTTTACGAGAATTAAATAGTTTTTACTTAAAAAAAGTCCTAAATCGTTTTTCGTTCTACGTAACTTTGGTGCTTTTCTGTAGTAATGTTTCGCCTTTTTTAGGGATAACAGGAAGGCTGGTGTCGCCTCTTTTTGTTGTTCTATATATTCAATAGTACATTCGATAGCTTTTAGTCCATCTATATGAGAGATTTTTATATGTTGATTTTAATAATCACTGTCTTCATCATCTTCGCTAGATTCATTATCATTATTGACGATATTAACGATAATTTCATCAGACCAAGTTGTTGGATTTTGTTTTTCTGAGTGTTTTGAAGATAAAATTCAGATTTATTTTTCAGCGGTTTTTTTAAAAATAAACTAGAACAAAAAAAATCCTTGAAATATTTGATAGCTCGGTTAAAGCGGAAACTCGGATAACCGGGGCTCGGATAATCGGGACTCTACTGTAATCATAAAATATCATCGCAATTGGACTGAATAACGATGATTTTTTATTGTGAGTTTAGTTAGTGGTCACCACTACTTGAGGTGACCACTAAGGTTAACCAACCTACTATTTATACCTTTTAATGACGAATATGTTGTTGATTATCCTTCTTTACTAGATAGCAGGACCGAAAATCAACCCTATGCTCACCTGTAACTCACCTTTCGTTTGGAAATTACACTTTATTATGAGATATACTTGCTTCAGCACATTTTGAAATATATTTACAGTAATGCGAGAAATAAAATTTTTTCTTTTATGCAAACAGGATGAAGTAGCTGAATTTATAAAATATTTGAAGACACTTGATGGAAAGCCAACACATATCTTTCAACCCTTGCAGTTTTCAATAGCTTCGAACATTATTGCCTTCTTGATTGGGAGGAAACTGGACAAGGTAAAAGAAGCAGACATCATTCAGCTTTCAATGGATTTTAACCGAATAATCTTTCAAGTCAGCGGGACAACAATGGCTGTTGTTAACGTGCCCGGCCTTTCAAAACTTTATCAATTCCTGGGTATTGCTGGTTTCAAAGAGGCTGCTCGTGTCTCCAAAGATTTCAATGGTTTCTTCAGGTATGTCGGTGTTAAGTTCACAGTTAGAAATTCTAAGGTGCGATGATATTACTTGAATTTAATGCAGCCTTAATATGGTACCATTGTTTTATGTTTCTTAAATTTATGTGAGAGGAGGATACACCACGAGCGAAACTTTTCATTGCAAATTAAATTCTTTTTCACTTCCATAACTAATTTAAGAGATTGAAAGAGTGAGTTCGAAAAACCTATAGTAAGTCATGGAGTATCAAATACTGGAAAGAAATTTTCAAAATATTAAAATGATTACAAATCACGAGAGGAAATTTAGGATTACTCAATGGAAAAGTTTTTTTCCAATAATTAGTTTGTATTTTAAATTTTTTTTCTTCAGCAATAGAAACTTTATGGTTTTCTCCAGAATTGCCTGAACTCATTTTTTCAATACTTTAAATTTTAAATTAGTTACGGGGGGGGGGGAAGAAAACTTCGGATGCAAGGTTTCTCCAGTGATATAAAGGCTTCTTAAGGATCAATTTGAATATGGTTAAATTTGACGGCTTATAAAGTTGTAGCAAATTTTTAACAAAATTTAGGTCAGTAGCTAAATAATTTTTCTGAAAGTGTACGGATAAGAAAAATTAGTTTTCAATTTTTTTTCAATCACTCATTACTTTATAATGCTCTTTTGTTGTTTTTTCGCCGTTTTTCTTGTAGTTTTAAGTGATTACTTTTGCTTATTCCTATATTTAAAGTAGGGGCAGTTGGAATTATCTAGTATTTGAATTGGCAAAAGAAAAAGAGTTTCGTTAATTAAATATGAGATGTCACCATGAAAAATTTATTATTTACAACAACTTTATTCTTAACATTTTTATTAGAGCTCTCTCATAGTAATTTCCAACCGAAAGTTTCGTTAACACTAGATTCCTCAAGGAAGTCATTTTGACTGCTTTTTAACTGTTTTTTCATTTGCAAAAAATGTACAAATGATAATGCATAAATTATTTTTTTCCCAGCGAAGAAAATTTTTTTTTATTGTTGATACTTACTAATAACTTGTTATATTGTAAATAATATAAAAAATATTAAAAATTAATTAAACAAACTTCTTTACACTTCACAATGCAGTTATTTTGACTGCTTTTGGGCAATCTAGGTATATATTAAGTTTCAGTCTTTCAAGTGTTAAGCCCTTAATATTTATCCTATGTATATTTCAATCATTTTATTCCGTGGTTCGTTAATGTGTTGTTTAGAAGTGTTGTTTAACCCGGAATAGCTACCCATCCAAATGTAGTGCATACTGTGCATACTCAGGTCGTTTTGATGTATGGGTAGTTATTGTGTTGTTTAAAAGTGTTGTTTAGCCCGTAATAGCTACCCACCCAAATGTAGTGTAACTGTGCATACTCAGGTAATTTTGATGGGTAGTTATTGTGTTGTTTACCTTTAATGGCTACTCCTCCAATTGTAGTGTAAACTGTATATAGTCAGGCTATTTTGAACCAGGTGCAGCTATTAAGGATTAAACAACACAACTTTGATGAACTTTTTTAACTTGATTTAAAAGAAATTTTCTTTGGATTCTTTAAAACTCTACTTTTCCGTTATCAATCGTTTTTCATCAGCTAAAAACTTGATAATGCACGTTTTTTCTCTATATTTTTAGGAGGGAGGTGGAAAATCGCTTGAAATCATCGAGCTCCCAAGTATCTCATGATTTTCTAGGTGTTTATTTAGAAGAATTAAGTAAATTAGGAAGCGAAGCTAGAGAAAAGTATTTTTCAGGTACTAATAATTAATTTCTTCAATTTTTCTTAAAAATTGAAACTTATTCATTATAATTAGTGAAGTGTTGGTAATAAATATTTAATATTCTATTTCTTTACAACACATTGAATAAATTACTGCAATTGTTTATTATTATTTTTCATATTTTAAGTCAAGTACTGGTTTAATTATTTCAGTGATATTTAGAAAATATACTAAAAAAAGAGCTTATACTAACTCTGATTATCAGAATGAATTTTGACGCAACACAACTGCTTAAAATAAAATCTCTTTTTATTACGCGAAGTAAATCATTTAATAATTTTTCAAAAATATCCCGAAAAAAATATATTAGATAGAAATTATCACCAATCCTGGTGAGTAAGTTTTAGAAATTTTTCTGACTGATTAAAGTTTTGGAGGAATCTAGCCTAACTATACTGGTCATGACCACTTTTTTAGACATTTGCTGTTGTTGCTAATCTCGGATTCGTTTAGCAGTGCTCCATGAATCCGAACACCCCCAAAAAGTCCATAAAAAGACTGGAGTCTCGCTGGATCTCATCTTTACCGAACCCCAAACAAGTCAGAATATGTGCAGGGCACCAATGACATTCAGGAAAGGTTTTTTGGCCCCGATTGAAAGTAAGGGATCTAGTGTGGCCACTCAAGAAGCCTGAAAAGGCAGTTTGATGTGCTCTAGGTCTAAGATTGAAAGATTCTCCCGTTTTTTTTTGCAAAATACCAAGAGTGGTTGGGTGGAGTTCTTATGGTCTTGTTTAATTTCATTTTTGCCAGGGAAGAAATTTCACTAAAGGTAAGCTTCCCACAATGATCAGCGTCTACTTCGGCAGCGGATTTGGTCAGGAAGTCAGTCCTCTCATTCCCATCAACCCCAACATGTGAGGGAATCCACTGAAAGTGTTTAGAATGGTTGGATGAGAGCCTGTCAATTAGGTCTAAAATATCAAGGCTGGTCTGATCTCCGATAATATCCCAATTAGAGATATGCTGGATTGAGGCACGACTATCAGTAAATATCCAACATTTATATGCATTTAGACATTTATATACCATAAATGAAACTGATTGTATGAATAACCTAATTGACATATAAGTGAATTTAATTAAACGGGTTTTAAAGTTTTTAGATTTATTATAAGATTGCTTGTATTTCTTGATGACAAGCTAACATTTGACGAAATCTATGATATCCTAACATTCAATTAAGCTATTTGCGTTATGGCTTAGGTTATAGTTTTCTGCCAAACGACAAGTTATTTGAAATTATTCGCCTGCTGTTTATGCCCAAATGCAATATCATTTTTCCATATCAAAAACACCCATAGACAGTCCTTTGGATCCTTCATCCACTGAGATCCTCGGACATAATATAAATAATTGTATCTCTATTCAAAATAATTGTATCTTTTGTAGTTACATAAAACTAAAATAAGAACTTTTCACAACAGATTTTAGTTTTTCAAAGATATATAATAATTGTTTGTGTAATAAATGTATAAATAATTGTATCTTTTATTCAAAATGACGCCCGGTGGCTGAGCGGTAGCGCTTCGCGCTGTCGTGCCACAGGTCCCTGGTTCGATCTTCGGGTCGGGCAAGGTTGACTCAGCCTTTCATCCCTTCAGTGGGTCGATAAATGAGTACCAAGCATGCTTGGGAACTAAACACTGCCACAGGTTCTTGGTTCGATCTTCGGGTCGGGCAAGGTTGACTCAGCCTTTCATCCCTTCAGTGGGTCGATAAATGAGTACCAAGCATGCTTGGGAACTAAACACTGGGGGTTTCGCGTTCGGTTGACCACCTAACCGGAACATCTGCTCCTGCACCCCAGAGCCCAAAGGTAAAGAAAACTGAGATAGGCACAGTAGGCCTTGGCCTTCTATGGGCTGTCGCGCCAATGAGTTTTAGTTTATTCAAAATAATTGTATCTTTTGTAGTTAAATAAGACTAAAATAAGAACTTTTCTCGACAGATTTTAGTTTTTCAAAGATGTCATTATACAATTTTTCCACCCTTGTATTCAATTTTTTTTTGATGATCCATGTTGCAAACTTTGAAACAGTTAGAAACCTATGAACTTCTCGCCACGCTATAAAAATTCCCGATCAAGTTACGCAAAAAGTACCGGCACTTAGGGTACCGATACTTTTTGCCGTAAAATCCCTTTTTACTTTAAAATATTACGGAACAAAAAGTCATTCATAGTCACAAAGTCAGTGGGTACATAGACGCTCTTCTGTTGCCTTTTACTATTTTGTAGATAGGTTTCAGAATTGGCATCAAGAGCCGCCATTGGAAATAATAAAGTCATATTTGTGTACCATTTGTTTGTTTATATCAAATCATTGTTTTTCAGAAAAAATGTTGGTGGGCAATGCTGTTATATTGTTTGTTGGGGGAAGTGACACAATTTTCGCTTCATTGATTTGGCTGTTGAGATTGATGGCGGATCGTAAAGATGTGCAAGACAAAGTGTACGCCGAAATAAAGAGTGTTCTTGGAATGGACGGTAAAGCAAAATATGAAGAAAGAGATTTGATTCCTTACACTTTTGCTGTACTAATGGAAGCGCAACGATATTCTGGTTTCGTCAGAATACCTGCAAGTAGAATGTTAGTAATTAATTTTAATTATTTCGTAATTACTTTTCTTTAACACTGTAAAAATGTTTGTTGTTTAGCTGACACCATTTTTGATGTTGAGGTAAGCTAACATTTTTTACAGTGCATATAGTCACATTATTTATTTACTTTTTCCCATTTATAGTTTTGCTTATTTATTCGACTTTATTCGTTTGTTTACTGACACACATTTTCATGCGCATTAGAATCACTTTAGTGGCTTCATTGCGAAAACATTAGGTTTATAAAACAAGCATATTTTAATAGTATGTTTGCTCTAATTATTTCAAACAATATTTATTTTGTCAATTTAGTTAAATATTTTCTACTACAACTACAGTTCTGTACTTAAAAAGATATTCAGTTTACCTCAACACCAAAAATTGTAGCAACTATGCACCAATTTTCTTTTTTACAGTGAGTGCTGTTGTTGCCAGATTTAGACAAAATTATCAATGTTGATGATGTACTAAATTTGGTTCGTATAATTAACACATCCCTCAATAAGTCTCCGGCTTAGATAAGAAAAATAATTTTTTAAAAAAATTATATTTTATTCGTTAACATACTCCCATTCAAGAAACATACATTCATTCCAACGCTTTTCTAACTTTTCGATGCTTTTTTTGTAGAGCGTATTTGTCTCTCAAAACAGGCTTCGGAGTTTCAAAAATAATTTCTTCATATTTCTATGGAGCATCTGTAGAGCGTATTTGTCTTTGCTCTCAAAACAGGCCTCAGAGTTTCAAAAATGATTTCTTCATATTTCTTTGGAGCATCTGTAGAGCGTATTTGTCTTTGCTCTCAAAACAGGCCTCAGAGTTTCAAAAATGATTTCTTCATATTTCTATGGAGCATCTGTAGAGCGTATTTGTCTTTGCTCTCAAAACAGGCCTCAGAGTTTCAAAAATGATTTTTTCATATTTCTTTGGAGCATCTGAAGAGCGTATTTGTCTTTGCTCTCAAAACAGGCCTCAGAGTTTCAAAAATGATTTCTTCATATTTCTTTGGAGCATCTGTAGAGCGTATTTGTCTTTGCTCTCAAAACAGGCCTCAGAGTTTCAAAAATGATTTCTTCATATTTCTATGGAGCATCTGTAGAGCGTATTTGTCTTTGCTCTCAAAACAGGCCTCAGAGTTTCAAAAATGATTTCTTCATATTTCTATGGAGCATCTGTAGAGCGTATTTGTCTTTGCTCTCAAAACAGGCCTCAGAGTTTCAAAAATGATTTTTTCATATTTCTTTGGAGCATCTGTAGAGCGTATTTGTCTTTGCTCTCAAAACAGGCCTCAGAGTTTCAAAAATAATTTCTTCATATTTCTTTGCAGCATCTTTTTGAGATCTGCAAGGAGTTAGTACACACTAAGGGAGAGATATCGAGAGTATGGTGGGAGGGGAAATAATTCAAACCGTAATTCATTAAATTCAGCTATTGTTCTATTCAGCACAAGACAGTGCTCCTTGTAGCTATTCAGCTACAAAGGGCACTGTCTTGTAAAAACAGAACTTTTTTTTCTTCGCATGTGAAGTCGCTTTTTCTTGATTTCCTCGCTCAGTCGATCTAATAATGCCATGCAATATTCGCCATTGATAATTTTATCTTTTTCAAGGTATTCGATGAACAAAATAACACGCGCGTTCAAAAAATACCGAGGCCATAAGCTTACCAGCTAACTTTTGAGTTTTTGATCGCTTTGGACGACTTTCACTGGCTGCTGCCCACTCAGCTGTCAGAGATCTTTTTATTCAGGAGTGTAGTAGTGGATTCATGTTTCATCCATTGTCACATACTGACCAATCCTTTTCCTTTCCTTTTCCAAGATATCCTTTTTTTCCGATTTAAAAGCTCCAAACAGTGTTCTGAATCGTCGACACTTTGCTATTTTTGGTTCGGTATGAGTAAAAGTGACAAACATTTCGAACTTAGCAACTTTCGCATGCTCAAGTTTTTATGCAAAATTGTAAACACCCTAACTTTTGATATCCTTAAGTTGTCAAACTCACGCAACTTCACTTTACGATTCTTTAAAACTATTTTATGAACTTTTTTGATATTTGGAACAACGGTTGATTTTGGACGACCAGAGCGTTCAGAATCATCTGTGTTCTTACGACAACGTTTGAATTCAGCATACCAGTCACTAATAGGTGCATAGTCTCCATAACCCTTATCGAGCCAATGTTTTGCTTCAACTGTATTTTCCTCCCATCAAAAATCAATGTTTAATCAAAACACGAAATTCTTTTTTTCCCATTGTTTCAAAAATTATAAAATTAGGATCACTAAAACCACTTGTAACCTCTAAACTATTGATCAGAGTGTCATGAAATTTTGACAATTATCCTCTGAAAGTTGTTACCATCCAGAAACCACACGATTCTGCCAGCAGTGCTGCCATATATGTGTTAGACCAGAGACTTTTTGAGTAATGTGCTACGTTTCGAAAAAATAAAAGCAAGCATTGCTTCCTTAGATCTAATTTTTTGTTACATAAATTTTAAATAGGAACCTGCAAAAATAAATATAGATTAAAACAATGCCAAGTCAAAACATACACCTTATTCAGGAAACAGAAGGTACTACCAAGTACTAAATTGATCTAATGATAGAGATAAGCCAGCAGTGTAATATAATGAATTTGTTATTTTGACTTTTTTATTTTAAATTTTTTATTTTTTCATTGTTAAAGTATTAGAAGCAACCAAATTCTTATAATTATTTTGCCAGGGACGTAAAATTACTGCTGAAAATAGTGACAAGATGTTGAAATTAAAATAAAAATGTTACAGAAACCATTTATCTGTTTTTTGGTGTAACTTAATTTTTTATTGCTCAGCGTCACTGCGCAATTAAGATTATATGTAATAATAGGGGCTATTCCTCCTGCTCACTTTGCTCATCAACCTCAATGACTGCTTCGCTTTAATTTTCGTTTCTTGATGTTAAACAGAAAGGAGAATTAACAGACTTAAAAAGAGAATTTTAAACATTAAATTAAACTCGTATTTAATTTCCAGTTACTATAAAAATTTTATATATTGGCTAAAAGATGAAGTAGTAGCTGTGCGAAAGAAACTTCTTGTATTGCTTTAAAATTTTAAATAGTTGTTTGCTATTGATTATTTATTAATGCTATTGATATTATAGAACGTATTCAAGTTTCTCTTTAAATCTAGAAATTTATTTCTTATCTAGACTATTTGTAGAAATTTTGTTTTATTATGATATACAATTTATTTTATTTTATTGTACTTGTTAGAGCCACCGAAGAAATAAACATTAAGGGATATACCATACCTAAGGGATCATATATCTGCAGTAATCTTTGGGCTATTCATCATGATCCAAATTATTGGAAAGAGCCCATGAAATTTAAGCCTGAAAGATTTTTATCTGATGATGGTAAAAAGCTTTTGAAAAGTCCTCCTAGTTTTGCTCCATTTTCAATAGGTAAGTGCAAATATTAGTGAAATGGATAATCTCAAATAAACTGATGCGAAAAAATTACCGAAAATAAAGTACTTCTTATTGCTTCAAAGTTAAATTATAAGTACTTGAAACTAGTCAAATTGAGTCGGAATCGAGTACTTGAAACTAGTCGAAGTTCTTCAATTCAAATGACGATGGGTGTCGTCTCGAGTGCTCAAGACGTGTAGAACTTTTTGACATTATTTCGCGGTTAGAGCTCTAGAAATATGTTGATCTTTCTCACACTTCATATGACGATGGGTGTCGTCTCGAGTGCTCGAGAATTGTTGAACTTTTTAACATTATTTCGCGGTTCGAGCTATAGAAATGTGTTGATCTTTCTCACACTTCATATGACGATGGGTGTTGTCTCGAGCGCTCGAGACGTGTTGAACTTTTTGACATTATTTCATGGTTTCGAGATTTTGAAATATGTTGATTAGGACTGGGCTATAAATCGATGTATCGAGACATACCGATTTAACGCATATATCGGCAAGACGATACAGCGACTTTCATTCAAGGCGATGCATCAGAAATCTGATTTAAGCCGTCGAGTAAAGGCAACGAGCGCAAAACGATATAGCGATATAAGACACGCAAGGATATAAGAACGATATAGCGATATAAGACTCTTCTCTTACGTTCCGATGTCGACTCGCGCTGTGGAAAACGATGTTCGTTTCGTTATGTTGAAATGGCCTTGATTGGTGAGCTGTAGAATCAGAATCAGAGTTTTGAGAACACATATCGTTATATCGCATGTTCCTTTTCGCACCTCTTAGCTTTTTTTTTTCGTTGTCGCGACTTTACTTGTAGATTATTTTCAGTGGGACTAACTTCGTGATCGCCGATGTTACCTTGTTCTGAAGGCAATCTATTATTGAAAAGAATATATAAAGAAGAGTTTCTTCATTAATTAGATAAGTTTTTTTTAAAAAAAACTTCTTTTTATTTTTAAATGTGAAAATTATCGGCAATCTAATTTAGGCTCCCATAAAGAATTGTATTTGTTAGGTTATTTTTTTACTTTCTTTTAATTTATTAAAAACTTTTTTGATGAAACTTCTAATAATTTAATGAGTTTTTATTACTGATTTTAAATTTATAAATCTTGTTGTTTTAATGTTTAGAAATAAAGTTAAAACAAAATTTATTTTTGTCATTTGGATTTGGACATTAAGTCAATTAACTTTGTTTATACAAAAAAATTTGAAAGGTTCGCGTATTTTATTCTTTTTTTTAAATCATTTAGCACTTCGTTTTATTAGAGAGTATAATAATTTTTTTTAAAAATATTCTTTTCATATTATTTGTTAATTAGCTAAATATATTATCGAATATCACAATTTTTTTATTTTTAAGAAATTAAATCTTACTTTGTTTTTCGTTCATAATTCGGTCATTATTTAATTTAATTTAATTATTTATCTGAAATGATAAGGTCCCGCAGTGGACTGATCGTTAAGACACGGTTCCCTGCAGATCACCGAAGTCACGCGTCACTGGCTGCGGTCAGTGTGCGGGTGAGTGACCACTTGGATCAGTCTGCGTAGAGACCGAGGGTGTGCGGTATTGGTCCTCGTTAAACTGTCCTACCGTAAAGTGCTCGACTTCGCGTGCAGGTCGTCGAGCTACCGAAGCGGGGGTGCCATCCCATCTGCAGAGGATCAAAATTGTGATGGCATGTCTTCGGATCATCCTCAGGGATGTTTCCCAGACCGTCGCCAATAGCCCATTGTGCAGCTCTAGTGTGACGTAAATGAACTATAATAGAACTATAATAACTGAAATGATAATAATAAAAAATAGTGTTTTAAAAGCGTTTTTTTTCTAAAATTTATTTAGCACTTTGTTTTAAACATACAAATAATTTTTAACGTTTCATTTAGAAATTGAACATTACGAAGTTAATAATTATGTAATTATTTATGCATAATAGTACAAGAAAATATTAATTTGTAAAAAGCGCTTTAAAAAAGTTTTTAACACTTTGTTTTACGCGTATTATGAATTTCTAAACAAACATTTCAATAAATATTTTAAGTAAGATTTGTACATTGTAGTCAATTTATTTAATATCTTTCTTAAGCAAAACATATATATCTTCAAATTTATAAATTGATTTAAATCAATCTGAGTATGAAGTTTTGATAGAAATCTGATTTTCTGTGAATTACAAGTAAATGAAATTCAAAAATACTATATCGCGATACATCGCTATATCGCGATGCAAAACTGACGATGCATCACGATATATAATTTCTAACATCGCCCAGTCCTAATGTTGAACTTTCTCATATAATGACGATGGGTGTCGTTTTGAGCATGCTCAAAGCATGTTTAACTTTCTCACATTTCAAAAGTAAAATAAAAATCAAAGATTTTATTTTCAGGTATGTCGATATCAGTTTTAAAATGTTGTATGATCTTATGGAATTTTAAAGTTATGTTATATTACGTTTGAAAGAAAAAAAAAACAGGCAAATGTACAGCTGTAAATTTATTTTTTAATGTAAATATCTGAATAATGTTATTGCTTTACAATTTTGAGAAAATTATTAATCTGAGTTCGCAAACTATTAAAAGAATTTTCTCCTAATCTAATAAAGTGATGACTCTATAATTAAAAGTTTTGTTAAGAACAAATAGAAAATCTGGCTTAAGAATCTAGATTAATATGGTTATCATACTCAGAGACACTGTATTAAGTTTTGATTTTCCGAATTTCTTTAAGAGGAAATGATTTTTTGTCAGATGAGCTTACATTTGAGCTTTTTTTAGGAAGAAGAAATTGCCCCGGTGGAGTAACTGCTTGGATGGAAATTCTTTCTTATTTTACTGAGATTATGAAATATTATGAAGTTTCTACTGCACCAGGAGAAAAAGTAGATTTCACAGCAACACCTGGTCTCATTGCGGCCCTACTCCCTCAACAACTCTCCTTCAAGCTGAGATAAGGGAAATGATAATCGCCAAAAAAATTGAAGTTTGAAATCGGACTTGAGAAAATTCTACATCAATAGAAAACTTGTGATGCATGAAATACGCAATAAAGAAGAAAACATGATTTGAATTTTTTCAGTTCTGACGCAGTGTATGACAAAAATGTATTGTTTTATTATTATTATTACAATAAAGTTTTCTCAGTTTATTTCTTTGGATTTTTGTTTAATGATCGAAGATATATGCAGTTGAAGAGTTAAAAGAAAAGTCATTTACAGAGAAAATGACAAATTAATATGATTCAGGGTGAAATAGATTTTTGTGGTTTCCGTAGTTATAAATTTTTTTCAGAATATAAATAATATTTAATCATATATAACTATAATATGTCTAAAACTTTTGTACTGAACCAGGGAGACTCTGGGGATAGAGCGCTGGCCTCCCAGGCTTGAATCCCAGCGATAGCTGTTCGATATGAATTCTGCACCCGGCTCGCATCGACCACTGAGCAAACGTAAAGTTTCCTCGGTAGTAGAGGGATCATGGGTTAGACTCTCCTTGCCATCAGGCTAACCGTGGGAGATTTTCGTGATTTTCCTCTCAATGTCAGGCAAATGCGGCTTATTTCCATCAAAAAGTCCGAAGCTCCAATGGATAATTCAATGCGAAGGCAAATTTCTCCCAATACTTCATGTAAGAGTTCCCTTGTATTCAAAACTGGGTTGAAAACTACAAAATTACGTAGTTGAATATCGGCAGTCGTAAACTCAAAACTGGGTCGGCTGTTCAACGACGGTTATAAAATAAAATAAAAAGTCTTGTACTGGAAATCCTTCTTAAACCAACTCCTTAAATTCCAAAAAAATTGTAATATATAGTCTTATATACAAGCTTTTATACATTTGTTTTCCTTTAAAATTTTATCCGGAATTTTGATTATACAGCTTTCAAAAAAATCTTAATTACTTTTGATCTGTAATGCGGAATTTCGCATGCTGAGACGCAGTCTTAATGGCTAAACTTAAACGTGCAAGATAATTTGCGCAAATAGCATTTTAAGCTATAAAATGAGTCAAGTCAAATAACGCACATTCATATAAACGTATTTAATAAACATGCCGATTTTTATGGATTTGGTTTTTTGACCCTCAATTGGTTCTGCTTTCCAGAAATAGAAAATTGTGACAAAAATATGCGATGTATGAAATTGATTACATTTATGTAAACAAGTTAACATTTCCTACCATTTTGAAATACTTGCTTGGAAATATTTTGTATATATTTTTTTCTATTCTTCAAACTTGAATTCTAATCTTTTTATGTCTCGATAGTGCGTTTTTTTAAAACTTAAATAGAAAATATCATTTATCAAATGAGATAAGATTAACAGTTAAGAGATGACGGAGCAATTGATTTGTATTATCGCAAAAAACAAGAGATATGTATCTAGAAAAGGTTATAAATATAAAGATTACTATTTAATTTCTACTCTTTCTAAAAGAAAAGCAATAGAAAAAATAAAAGCTTTTACTTGGCGAGTGGGAATTTAATTCATTTACAAATACTTTGTTGGTGTTACTCTTTCGCTCACTTTTATTACTTACACAGAGGAATTCGAATTCTTCGTACGCGGTGAGAAAAAGCAAATAATTAATAAATCAGAACTAAATAGCACATAAATCGTGCTTAATACTGAAAATCTACGCAATAAATAAAGCTTAAATAAATTCAATTTTATTTATTTATTATTTGTTGTTCTTTTTCTGTGACTTATTACGCTATTTGAGTAAAACTGATTTCTATTAGTTCGAAATTTATAAGAAATCTTTTTACACCGTAACTATTATGAAACTCCTCAATTTTCATGCAGTTTTATTAGGTACCAAATATACTAATATAATGCATTGAATCTATTATCTATATTGGTAAATTTACTACCTAATAAAATTATGCTACTTACCATAATAACCAGAAGTGCAAATTCTTCTTCTTCTTTAACAGCACTACAGTCTAGTGCAGGGTAAGGCTTTCTCAGTCTGCCTCCAGACAGTTCGACTTGTAGCTAGATTTCTCCATCCATTTACCCCCAATACTTTCAGGTCCTTCTCCACACAGTCCAACCACCTCGTTGCCACTCTCCCTCTCTTCCTTGCACCCTCAATCTTTGAAAATATTAGTTTTTTAAATGGCGGAGAATCTTCCCGACAAAAAAAAATCTCCCAGCCATCTGATCTTATATGACTCAGTAACACTCAAAATGTTCGGTTGCTTGTATTTATTATACAGTAATAGGCAGCATAACACAGTAACAGACTTATTATACAGTAACATGTTATAATTTAATTTCATGAGTATTCGGTAAGGGAGAGTGGGGACAATTGCAACATTTTTTACTTAACTATTTTTAACTAACAAGAAATCCAATATACTATTAGGATTCATTGACAGACGAGTAAAGTAGACTATCCTCTACTAGAAAAAAAATAAATACCTTATTTTAAATGTTATTATATTAGTAATTAACAATTTTTGACAGTCGTGCACTTGTTACAATTGTCCCCACTTACGGGGTCAATTGTAACAGTACATAAATTCAATTAAAACATAGTTAATTATACATATTATCATAGTTGTGATATACAGGGTGTCTATAAAAGAACTCCGGGGTTTTGAGGTAAAATATTTTAATGAAATAAAAAACATACATACATGTTTTATACATGACTGAAAAGCTTACATTTTCAAGTTTTTTTAACACTTGGTAAAGTTCTATATGAGCCCCGTTAGTGGCACGGCAGACGTCTAAACGGTATTCTACCTCTTCCCATGTCCTGGCGAGCATGTCTGGGGTGACGGTTGCCACACAATTGACTATTCGTTCCCTGAGATGTTGAACATCACGAATTTTCTCTGCACTTTGTACGGTATTTAAAGATTTCGTTTCTATGAACCAAATAACACATTCAGCCTTTTGTTGCGGAGTCGCCATCATTTCAAATTTCGCGACGTCATTTCAAGGTCAACGCCCTGCAGCGTCGCCAACAGTTGATACAAACATTCCCAATTGGTATGAGTAAAACTTTTTGAGCTACTCTTTTCAGAGAAATCGACTAAATTTTGCTATCTTTTATAGTTAGTGAGATATGAATTTTTAAAACCCCGGAGTTCTTTTATAGACACCCTGTATTTTTTTATTGATCAAAATAGTAATGATATTTTAGGAATCAAAATAATGATGAGCAGAGACCTAAAGGGTTAAACTTTAAGGGGTTAAAAATTTTAATTTATGCTGTGAAAGGTGACAAATAAAATAATGCACATGAAACATAAGATAAATTATATAGGAAACTATTGGTGGTTCTTAAAAAGTTAAGTAATGGCTTGTAAACATAAAATTAGTTATTTTCAGCTGTTACAATCGTCCCTTTACTTATTGTTACAATTGTCCCCAAGACGCCATTTCAGCTTCATTTGTTAAAAACAATGCTAGTTAATTAACAAAACTATTTTTTTTATTGAAATGTTAATTAAGATGTCCACTTACATATTCGGTTAATAATTTTTATTTGTTTAAACAAAATTACTTTGTTGCAATATAATATCGTGTATGTTGTTCTTTTTTATTTCATTTTTTTTGTATTTTGTGAATATAATTTAGCATTAGAATTTTTCTCGAAGAAATTCTCCGATTTAATTTTTTGAAACCACTCATTTTGGACGAAAATATTTACGCACACATTTGTAAATTTTAAATTTAAAATGTAAGTATCTATTCTCTGGTGGTTGCAGCAGACAAACCTCAATTTTGTCATTGAACATTTTGTATGCTACTATGTAAGTTTTAAAACCAACCCTTTTAAAGTTTTATATCTTAACAATTAGATATCTTTTGTCTGATTGTGTAATTGTTTAAAACATGGGTGCACATTAAAGTTATTGTAGCCCGAATTTTTTAGTATGCAATTAAATATTTTTAAAAATCTACTTCTTATTTTGTAATTCAATACTTTTGTTTATTGTAATTCAATACTTTTATTTTGTACAACTTGGTAAAAATCTGACAGTAATATTTAAGGTACCTTCAAACATAAAAGAGTCCTACATAAAATTTTGATAAAGTTGCGGCCCGCCATTTGATTTGTGTTTTTAATTGTGGCCCCCGACCTCATGTAAGTTGGAAACCCCTGTTCAAAATGATGTAAAAAATTTTATAACTTACAAGTCACGATTTTTTTCGATTAATATTAAAAAAAATAATAAAAAGTGATAAATATTTACTAAAAGCTATTTTTTGCACGGAATTATCCTTGGATAAATGAATTTTATAATTGTTTGCAAATATTTTCCTATTCGCTTAAAAAGTTCTCGAGTTATGGGGATATAAGCAAAAAGGGAAATTATCATTAAGGGGTCCAAACTTTGGACCGATTTCCTGACCTAACATTTAGGACTATATTTTCCAGATTGCAGCAGTCTTTATATTTTGGGGATCAGAAAACCAGATTCGTTCAAAAAAGATATATTTATCCAGAGAAAGTACGTTTTTGTGTCTGATTTTCGTAACTTAAAATGTCGTCAGAACTAATTAATTAGTATATATGAGATCACCCCTTTGAACCATTAAGATTGAGCTTTAAAACGTGAAGATCCGATCGCTAGATCAAAAGTTAATCAGGGTGGTCCATTTTTTATTTTGTCCACTTTACAAATTTTTACAAACTTAATATTGTTCAACCCTTCAAACCTGAATACTCTATATCATGAATCAACTTAAACGAAAGCATTGTTCAATTTTAAACAGGATAGTGTGGTCCAATGTATATTATGAATCAAAGTGCAGCTAATTTTAATATCAGTGAAATAAAGTTTAAATAAGTTTAGGGAAATTAGAAAGTTTTGTTAAGTTCATTTTTATAAAATTCGACTTGTATATCTTGTTGTATGACCCAGTGTATTTAAACGCCATTACTTGTTAATTGCTGCCAAAAGCTTGGTTTTTTAAGGTTACTCTTCAGCCATTGGTTGCTGGATGTTCTTGGAACGTTATTTAACACCAAACAGACTTAAAAAATTTCATCTACTTTTATCCACAGAGGTCTTCAAAATTTTGAGACTTCTGAAAATAAACTTAATGTTTAATAGCTAAATTAAGTTATGTTACTAAATAATTTAATGTTAATGACGGGAATACGATATTTCCCCATTAAATTTAAATTCTCTCAAAATACTGCTTAGAACTTTCTTCAACCAAGTTCTAATTCAACCAAGTTCATCAATCTAAATTTTTGCTTCTTGTAGGACAAGGAAATCATGTTGGTGCCGTAACTGCTTAGACGGAAATGCTTTTTTACTTTGCTGAAATAATTAAATTTTTTTAAGTACCTACAGCCCCTGGAGAAAAGTGGACTATACTACCAAAAAAGGTCGTATAACCGAACTAATTCTTTACATCAAGCTAAGAAACTAGAATTAATGATTTATTTAATCGTAAAAAATGGATACTCAAATTTCACGAAACTTTCTTTGCTTTTGATGAAATCATTTCCTTGTATGTGCTCTAAACGAACATTTCGTCAAAGTGACGAAATGACCTTCTTCGAGGAAAAGAATTTTGTTAAAAGTAAAGAAGTATTCTACCATCCATTCTAGTCTTTTAGTCTTCATTCCAGTTTCTTCATTCTAGTTGACTATCTCCCACAATACACTGCGATGAGTTTCCGAATTGAAGAAATATTTTTGTCTTATACTTTAAGAGTTTCGGTTCGGCGAAAATCACGTGATTTCATGAAGAAATGATCCGCGTAATTAACGAAATATAGCTCAAAAATTGCTAAATCGTCGAAATTGAGAGTTTTATTTCTGAGAGCGTTCCAAACATTACGATTTGAACCTTTAGCTGAAAAAGACGTATGCCATCGGATATCTTTAAAGAAAAGATAAATCTTACTTAGAGTAAACATGCAATTTATAAGCAATTAACTGTTATGAAGTTGCTAGTAAAAACGTGCATTTAAGCAGAAATCATCAAACAAAATTTTACTTCCAAAAATTGCCCAGATCGTAAAATGCATAGCTATAAAAAGTATTAAAATTCAATGGAAAAATTTTCTCATTTGTTGTGAAATGGTGGAAAGGATTTCTTACAGTCAGAAACTTAACTAAGATTTATTTATATCTTTTAACAGTCATTCAACATTTCTAAATGGTCTGACTATTGCACGTTATATGAGCGTTTTTACTTTTTCGTGACATGTTATTCCGTGATTAATCAGAGCTGGACATCGAAACAAAAGAAGAAATAGAACAAGTCAAAGAACCAGAAGTTGCCATAGAATCAGATTTGTTCATAGAACCAGATTTGTTTATAGTATCAGAATTGGTCATTGAATCAGTATTGGAATAGTCAGCTATCAATAGTCGATGATTCGATAATTGTTCCAGATGATTTTAAAAAAAGCATTGATATTTATTTTATAGCTGAAATTTTTATTACCTTGTTTTGCAATTATATTTATTGCATTTAATTTTGAATTTGCATATGCGTTGTGATATAAAGGTAACAACAAGTTTTGTGAAGTATAATCCTAGATATTAAGCTGTTTCAAATTATTATTTAGACAAAGTGAAATGTGATTACTTTTCTATATTTGTTTATACAATTAAATAGGAAACAACATAAATAAAATAACGGTATAAAACTGTAATTTTAGATTTCCTGCAATCTGAAATTATTCTTTCTTTCTAAAGCACTTATCATACATTTAAAGAAAAAGATAATTATAACAATTAAATAATGAAGAAGGAGACACTGAACAATCAAGTTGTTTTTTGCACAAAAAATAACAAAAGATAATAAAAGATAAGGATCAAGGCAATTACATAATAGACTTAAACACGATTAAAGACATAATTCTAATTTTTGGAAATCTAATTCGACGGAAAAATGAAAAATTTAAATGACACGAGAGAATTCAGTTCCATTACAGAAACTTTAATAATCATAATTGTAAGTTCTTTTTCTTTTATTGTATTACAAAAGATTGTAAAAAGTTATTGGAATCGAAAGAATCTTCCTCCTGGACCATGTGGCTTACCTATTCTGGGATACATTCAATTTCTGGGATCAGAACCTCACAAAGACCAAATATGATTTGAGACCAAAATATGGTGATATCATAGGGTGAGTGTTTCCTTCAAAAATCGTTTTCTACAACTTAAACTTTAAATTAATAATAATATAAAACCTAACATTTTTTAAGGATTTTTTTAAAAATATTTTTAAAAACGTTTCAGGCAAGTTTTTCATTAAAATTTTTTTTCAAGATTTTGATTTGTAAATATACATAACCTAGAAAAAATATTTTCTCCTGAAATTAAGTTTGTCACTTCTTATGTAATTTTTACTAAGTAACGAAAATGTAAAGTTTTTATTTAAAACGGAACTACAGAGTCTATTTAATAATTCAAAGCATTCTAAACTTAAATTGAGATAAAAATTTGTGTAAATCGATGTAGTTCATATGAAATATGGACCTCTCAAAGCCACTGAAAAAATAATTTATCATGGTTCGATAAGAAAAAGATGTTAAGTTTAACTTTCTTTTGTTGAAGATAAACAATTCATCAACCCTAATTTTAACCATTTGTTTAATAGATCTTGCAAAGTCACTATGTTATTTTATTTTCTTAAACTCTCTCGCAGATTGCAAACATCAAATTTTGTTATTTTTCAAAATTTTAAAAATTGTTTTCAATAATTTACATCATCTACACTTCTTTGTTTTATATATTTGGGTGCTCCGCCATTTTTTCCCCAATCCGCAATATCATTTCACTATGATACAACTATTCTGTAAGTGTTACATCGAAGTTTTACCTGTCCACTTTTTCAGGACGTGCTTGGCTTAATCCTAAGGATACAGAATATACATAAGTACAAAATGTGTATTGGTAATGTATAAGTAAGAAATGCAAATCAGAACAGTAAATTTAACCGAATAAATGAATTTTAAGGTATCATGGTAAAGTTATTAAGTTTTAACTCCTTTACCGAATTTTAACAAATAATACGACCATATTTAATTATTACTTTTATCAAAATTATAACCGAAGAGCTTCTGCAATAATTACCGAGCTTTTTAGATTCCCATAGAGCCAGAAACATGATAAATTTTACCATATTGTGGTAGTTTTGACCATGCTTTTTTCTCGGTGTGCTATCTAACTATAAAAAAATTTCTGAACTGGCAAAACAGCTCAAATATTAAATTTTTTTAAAAAAAATATCACCATTTTGGCACGAGTTTTGCACTTAGATAGAAATATTAAATTCAATGCAATGAATGAACAGCTTTAGTTTTCCGTGCAGATAAACATTTTTTTTTCTCCGATAATGTTTGAATGGTTTGGCTTAATATAAACATCGTGTAGTATTTGGTGTAGTGATAAGCCGAGCTTTTTCCAAAGTTGGAATTTTCACATAAAACTATTACTTAGTATTTTTCAGATAAGTATATGTTATAGAAGTTTCCACTAGATGGCTGTGAAATACACAGAAACATCTTGGTGCTTACATGCAATTCGTGGTGTTTTTTTTCTAAAAATACTCTTCGCTACAACCTTAACAATGTGGCTTCTCATTATCTTTGCCCAATCTTTTCATTACCAATTACATTACAACTTCTAAAAGCAGCATACATGCTTATTGCTTATTAATATAATAATTTTTACATAAAACTATTACTTAGTATTTTTCAGATAAGTACATGTTATGGAAGTTTCCACTAGATGGCTGTGAAATACGCAGAAACATCTTGGTGCCTACATGCAATTCGTGGTTTTTTTTTCTAAAAATGCTCTTCACTACAACCTTAACAATGTGGCTTCTCATTATCTTTCCCAATCTTTTCATTACCAATTACATTACAACTTCTAAACGCAGCATACATGCTTACATGCTTATTGCTTATTATTATAATAATTTTTACATAAAACTATTACTTAGTATTTCTCAGATAAGTTCATATTATAGAAGTTTCCCCTAGATGGCAGTGAAATACACAGAAACATCTTGGTGCTTACCTGCAATTCGTGGTGTTTTTTTTCTAAAAATACTCTTCACTACAACCTTAGCAATGTGGCTTCTCATTATCTTGCTCAATCTTTTCATTACCAATTAAATTACAACTTCTAAAAGCAGCATACATGCTTATTGCTTATTAATATAATAATTTTTACATAAAACTATTTCTTAGTATTTTTCAGATAAGTACATATTATAGAAGTTTCCCCTAGATGGCAGTGAAATACACAGAAATATCTTGGTGCTTACATGCAATTCTTGGTTTTTTTTTCTAAAAATACTCTTCACTACAACCTTAACAATGTGGCTTCTCATTATCTTTCCCAATCTTTTCATTACCAATTACATTACAACTTCTAAACGCAGCATACATGCTTACATGCTTATTGCTTATTATTATAATAATTTTTACATAAAACTATTACTTAGTATTTTTCAGATAAGTACATATTATAGAAGTTTCCCCTAGATGGCAGTGAAATACACAGAAACATCTTGGTGCTTACATGCAATTCGTGGTGTTTTTTTCTAAAAATACTCTTCACTACCACCTTAGCAATGTGGCTTCTCATTATTTTGCCCAATCTTTTCATTACCAATTACATTACAAATTCTAAAAGCAGCATACATGCTTACATGCTTATTGCTTATAAATATAATAATTTTTACATAAAACTATTACTTAGTATTTTTCAGATAAGTACATGTTATAGAAGTTTCCACTAGATGGCTGTGAAATACTCAGAAACATCTTGGTGCTTACATGCAATTCATAGTTTTTTTTTTCTAAAAATACTCTTCACTACAACCTTAACAATGTGGCTTCTCATTATCTTGCCCAATCTTTTTATTACCAATTACATTAAAACTTCTGACAGCAGCTTACATGCTTATTGCGTTTAATGAGTATATGAAAGATTTATATATTATTTCTAAATTTTCAGCTTATATTTAGGAGCAAAGTACACTGTAATTTTAAATGAATACTCCATAATGAAGGAAGTATATTCAAACCCAGCAAGTTTGGATAGAGCAACTGACCAGTTTGGTCATATGGCTAAAAATTTCGGTAAGTATATATTTGTAGCAAGTGTAAAAAAATCCTAAAATTTTACATTTTCTATCTGGTGTGTTAGTTTAAATAATACATATCTGAATAAAACGGTTAAATACCTTAACATCTTTTTAATGCATATTAATGGAAACATATTAATGCACGTACCTATTATGAATCTGTCAAAAAAGAATGATTATTATCACACCTACATCATCTCTTTTAAGTGTTAATTAGACGTATTAAGTATTAGAAAAATAATTATTTGGTATTTTCCTACGAATCATTAAGCACGAATAAGCATTGATGTAGTAAATGTTGATTGAGAATTGTTAATAAAAAAGAACATTATTATAAGAAGTATTAAATAGTATTACAGTTAAGAGAAAAATGCATAACACTTAAGTCTAATCATATTATCATGGATAATCGAATATTAATTTTTCTTCCCGTTTGGTATCATTTATCCGTCACATCTGGCATCTTGGTGATTTTCGTCAGAGGCTTATTATTTCATCCTGATTTAATGCAAGTCTTCAAAGTGAATGAAAACTGCATTGAAATATCAAGTCGATATTGATTGGAAAATTGCGTCATTAACTGGGTTATGTTTAAAAATATTCTGTATATAATTGGGTACTTGCAACTAGAGAAGAAATGAAGTGATTATGCCTAACCATGTGATTTGAATCAGATTTTACTGGATACCTGTAAGCAACGTCACGTACGTGCGTCGAACTTGATTGGCTTTTGAATCGATAAATGCCCTGATCTACCTACGGTGATGTCCCTTGAAGTTATTCAATCAGTTTTTACTAGTAAAAGAAATTCATTTTTAATATTTAACAAGTAAATTAAATAAAATTTAAAAAAAATATTTAGTGTGAAATTTAATTTAATGCAACAATTAAAAATGTGCATTTTATTAAACACGATTTTTATTGTAATTAAATAGTTATATTTCTAGTTGTTAATTTACGCTGCACAAGAGCTTCTCAATGGGCTATTGGCGACTGTCTGGGAAACATCCCATCTACCTCACACCCTCGGTCCCTTCGTAGCCTGATCAAAGTGGTCACTCACCCGCACACTGACTATAGCCAGTGATGCTTGACTTCGTTGATCTACTTGAAACTCTATTTTACAATTAGTCCACTGTGGGACTGCAATTAAAAAGGACTAGTAAAAAGTAAATAAACGAATTACTGATTCACAAGACGGTAAGATGTTTTGATTTTGATGCTAGATTCCGTAGTGAATTTATGGCATTTTTTTGATAAGAGTTTCGATTGTAAAATAATGAGTGATTATTAATCCTTTTTTCCTATGCATCATTACAGGGATCTTTTCTCCTATAACAGTTGTAATTAGTTTGGGAATGTTGTTTCAGGTTTCCTTATTTTAAATGGAAAACCGTGCAAGAGCAAAGGAAGTTTGCAATGTCTACCATGAAAGATTTAGGTTTTGGAAAGGAATATTTTGAAGAAGTCGTCAGAGTAAGTATTGTGCAATATTTAATCTTTTTTATTGGTATTTTTTGGAGAAATTTAATCTACAGTTTGAAGAAAAAGATGAAAGCATGAAGCTTTTTATTTTTTCGATTTTTTTGTTTTTGTTTTAGTTCTCGAAATATGTTAACTTTTTACAACTTAACATTTAAAACTAAGGAAACTGTTTCATTGAAAAATATTACACATTTAACAATATATCGCAATATTTTTCCAATTTAATTCCTTTATATAATTTTTACATCAGTCAATATTCTCGTCACCCAAATATAATTTAGCAACAATTGTCATATCACATTTAATGATTATCGCAATGTTTAATATTCAAGCTATTATCGTATTTGTTACACTTGCGCATATTATTATTAGTAAGTGACCTGCGTAAATCAGAACCTGGTGCTGTTACTACGTGTTGGTTAACTTGACTTTATAGTCCTTATTTCCGATAAATACCGATTTATTTAATTTATTTTATGATATATTAGTTTAAATGATAATAATGTTAAGTTTGAGAGTTAAAAACTCTTGCGTTTAAAAGAGATGTTAAGAAATTATTATTATTTGGTAACAAAACGTTTTATTATTAGAGATCAATAATTATAAGCGTCTTGAAATTCAAATGCTTTTGTGTAAGTATATTTAGGTTTAAAATTACCCGTAACAGTTAAATACAGCATTACTTTAATTTTCTATAACTTGAAACAATTGATTCGTTTCAGCTCTTAAGCTATGTGTTAGGCTAGCTAGGTATTCCTTTTCAAGAGATTATGCATGCTTTGAAAAGATTTGTAACGATTTTCTTTTAAATCATTTTGTAAAGATACTGTTTTCATGAAAACGCACGTCAAAGCGATGAAACAGAACATTTTTTAAATACTGTCAGAAAACAATTCAGTTTCGGGGTATGAGAAATAGTGTAAGAATCTAAAGTAATCCACAATCTGTAACAATAAACAATATATATATATATATATATATATATATATATATATATATATATATATATATATATATATATATATATATATACCGAAGAGCCATCACATTATGACCACCCTGCTAATAACATGCAGGACCACCTTTAGCCCTCAAAACTGCTAGCACCCGCCGTGGCATTGATTCCACAAGGTGCTGATAGGTAGTCTGAGGTATCTGGTACCAAGCGCTCACCAACTGGTTCTGTAATTCCCTCACATTGCAAGGGGGTAGCGTGGCAGCACGAATTTGGTTTTCCAAGTAGGACCACAAAGGCTCTATTGGATTAAGGTCAGGTGAATTTGGGGGCCAAGACATGACTTGAAAGTCACTGGAATGTTCCTCGAACCAATCCATGACGATTCGACCTTTATGACATGGTGCATCATCCTGTTGGTAAACACCATCCCCCGCAGGAAAACCTGTTGTCATGAATGGGTGAACCTGGTCTGCAACTATGTTCAAGTAGCTTACAGACGCCAGGGATTGATCTATGAGGATTATGGGTTCTAATGTGTCCCATGAAAACATTGTTCCTGGGTAAGAAACCATGAAAACCTGGGCGAGCTTATTGTTATAGATGGAGGGTGGTCATAATGTAATGGCTCTTCGGTGTGTATATATATATATATATATATATATATAGTACAATAAATAAATTCAAAAAGGACAAAAAGAAAAAAGAGAGAAACAAAGAAAATTATTTTAAAAAATGCTTAAAAAAGATAAATAAAAATCAGGGAAAAAAGATATAATCTCTTCATCAACTCACAGTATTATATCCGCAAAAAGGCGTGCTTTCAAATATTGTATCAATATAGCCAAAGCAAAATAGAGTGAACTCTCTCTTATGCACCGTTGTAAGGGACCAACAGAAAAAAGCGTATAAGTGAAAGAGACGCATAAGGTGAAAAATTCTAAACCGCAACGAAATTTGCAATGACAATATGTATAAATATGCTTCTAAAAATTAAATATTGATATTGTGGCGTAACTACCACTACAAAAGTTAAACATCATTCAGTAGTATATAAGGCATGCTAACTTGATTCAATTCGAACATCACTTTACCAAACTCAATCGAAACTTTTTCAAGAAAGCGTTGACGTGTACTGCAGCAAATTTCGACTCAGTTTTTGAGTTCGAAAACTTAGCTGAAGACGCCTCCCTGAGGCCAGTGGCTCACTTTTTTACAAGTGATGCCATACTGACCATATGAGTTTAACTCAATGGCAGCAAAATATAATGGCAAATAACCTTAAAATGGCACTATAATTTTATATAATGGCACTGAATATTGACAATTAACTCGGACATGACTAAATCACGGACAAATATAAAACAATATGAATCATACGACTCATAATGGACCATACCTCATAATTATAAATCGGACCATACCCTATAATGGGTCATTTAATCTTGACTGTTGCTTTATTGGCGAGCAATCTAACAGACTCCTAATCAGGAGTCAATAATAATCTCCACTTTTTCTTTACAGGACTTTCTTATTTCTAATTGCATATTTATGTATTATCATGTATATTTCTACTTTATTTTATTTTACTATGTTAATATTTACTAATATCTCATAATTTTACTATTAAATCATCTTTATGATTATACCTGAGCAATGGCTCATACTAATTTTCTAATTTCAATTCTAGGAACAAAGACCTCAAGGTTACACCAGAAGGATCTGCAACACAAGATGAAGAGGTAAAGGGCCCTATGGCCTCAGGCACCTCGGCCAAACTACAGGATTAGGATTAGGATTTGATTCAATCACGAGGTACCTTTTGATAGATGACGGTTGGCATGGTCTGTAACTACTTTCCCCACATTGGTGACCTTCGAACGTGATTTGCTCACGCAAGTAACGCCCACTTCACAATCTCTTAACGGTTACGCCTACTTCGATGGATAGTCCACATTGTACGGTTGACTTGTTATTTGTGAATGCATCATTCACCTCCTGCGCTGTTGCTTCTCAGTCTCGTCTCGAACATTCACACATCGCCTACACTCTCAACGCCTGCATACTCTCGACTGCTAATGGCAACACAGGAGCGACTTCGACTGTGATGTTAATACACCTCTCACATTCAGCACTCAAAAAATCCGGTGACTCTCTCCCGGTCTTTCACAAGTACATCAACTAGTGAGATCTGTTCATCGAATTATATCCCAGATAAAATTCTGGTGGGGGAGTACTGTGGCGTAACTACCACTACAAAAGTTAAACATCATTCAGTAGTATAAAAGGCATGCTAACTTGATTCAATCAAGAGGTACCTTTTGATAGATGACGGTTGGCATGGTCTGTAACTACTTTCCCCACATTGGTGACCTTCGAACGTGATTTGCTCACGCAAGTAACGCCCACTTCACAATCTCTTAACGGTTACGCCTACTTCGATGGATAGTCCACATTGTACGGTTGACTTGTTATTTGTGAATGCATCATTCACCTCCTGCGCTGTTGCTTCTCAGTCTCGTCTCGAACATTCACACATCGCCTACACTCTCAACGCCTGCATACTCTCGACTGGTACTGGCAACACAGGAGCGACTTCGACTGTGATGTTAATACACCTGTCACATTCAGCACTCAAAAAATCCGGTGACTCTCTCCCGGTCTTTCACAAGTACATCAACTAGTGAGATCTGTTCATCGAATTATATCCCAGATAAAATTCTGGTGGGGGAGTACTGTGGCGTAACTACCACTACAAAAGTTAAACATCATTCAGTAGTATATAAGGCATGCTAACTTGATTCAATCACGAGGTACCTTTTGATAGATGAAGGTTGGCATGGTCGATTAACTCCGCCCCCACATAACACAAAGAAAAAATTTAACATACTTAAAGACTATTTATTTTATTGCATCATAATCCTTCATACATTCTTGTATTTTTTCCCCCGACGTATTTCAAAAACAGTTTTTTTTCCAGTTTATATAAATGGGATAAGGGAGTTTCAGAAGCAGAGTTAAATAGTAAATCTTTACGAATAGTGTCTAAAGCTTCTAATACTGCTGAGTGATTTGGAGGAACTTTATCGTCCTCGTCAGTATCATCTTCCACGTTTTCCTCGTCCATTTCATTTGCAATGTCATCAATGTCTCTTAATTCCGTTGTTAGTAGATTATTATCAAAGACAATAAATTCATTAGAGGAAACAAGTCCATTCGATACAACTTTCCATTCGTTATCACTAAGATCGATATCCCAATCTTCTTTAACTTCGTTAATTTGGTCCATAAATTAATTTTCATCTGAAAATGGAGATCCAGCTTTTTTGAATTCCTTTTGCTGGATTGTCCATTTCTTCTCCATGCAGCGCATGCCATATTCATAGCATCAAGAATTGAAATCTTTAAGTCGGCTGCTTCTGATTTGCCTTTTTCCAGTTCTGCAAGATATCGACGAATCAATTTTTTTTCTGTAATGCAGTTTTAAGGAAAGGATAATGCCTACATCCGAAGGCAGTGTGCAGGAAAAAACATTACTTTGATATATTCAAAAGTTGGCAAGTCCTGTGGATGGGCTGGACATTGATCCATAAAAAGGAGGACTTTTCTTTTTCTATTTTTTTCTCAAATGAATGAAGAAGGGGTAAAAAAAGGCACCCATTTTGAAGTCATCCATGCTGCTCTATTGCTTGAGAACTCACAGGGTAGTACTCCCGTTTTACTTTTTTTTTTAAACAGCGAGACCTTCTTGGCTTGCCAACTATAAAAGGGAAGCGTTTTTCTGATCCATCTGCATTACAACATAATAAAATGGGCAAATCTTTCTTTACTGTTTCTTCCACCTTGGCAGGGTTCCACCTTAAATGCCAATTTTTCAGGCATCATCCTGAAAAACAAACCAGTTTCATCACAACAATTCTTTTGGTTGTATCTTTTAATTAAAGATTTTAATTCTTCTTTCCATTCCTCTACAGTCTCTTCATCCATGCTTGGAATTTCACCAGATATGGTACGAGTTTCTAAGCCATGTCGGATCTAGAATTTCTCCACCCCTTCATGTGAAGCTGAAAATTTTTCAATTTTCAATATCTCTGCTAGATGAGCTGCTTTTTGTCAAAGTAATTCAATATTAACCGGAATGTTAGAAGCACAAGATTCTTTAAAGCATTGTAATAAAACACTTTCCAGTTCTTGAAACTTTCCACCTTGAATACGGCTTTTCATCAAGGATTTAATTCCGCATTCCCGTTGAGCAGCAACAATTGCATCCATTTTTCAAAAATCCCTTTTAAAGTTGATTCAGGAATTTTATAGTGATCCGCTATAGCTTTTTTAGTTGTTGATGGAATTTCTTAAAATCTCTTTTTGACATCGGCTTTAAAAGATAAGCTCAATTTCGTTCTCTTTGCCATTTCGTTAAGAGATCAAATCGTAAATACTACACAAGTTTAAGTTTGATATAAATGAACAGTTCTTCACAAAAAAGTGAGTTTTATGGGAGGGGTGAAACATTACATGATAAATTTTTAAGGAAAAGTACTTGACGTTATAATATGCTGCACAATAGGTTGTTCGATTACTACTATCACTAAACAGACCCCATCTTTTTATTTACCCATGATGCCCATCTGACTGCAAGTAAGTGATCGCGGTCTCTTCCATCTTTCGTATTCCAAGTGTCTTTTTTTTAGGAAACAGCATGGGTGTAAAACTAACCTCTGGGCAAGAGGAATGGTTTTTTTTCTTAAAGATGAATGGGCTTTCTTTGTTGTTGGTGTCACAGATATGAGAAGGTCGCAGGAGGAAGAAAAGTGAACTATTCAATAGGATCTAACAACATATTTCTTTTTATCTGTAACAAGGATAGCTTATTTGCTTCAATTTTTTAAAACCTTATTTCAAAAAGAAACAAATATTTAGAGCAAAAAAAAAATTTAAAATTTTAGTCTAAAATTTCGGATCATAATTGAAAAATTTATGGTTAGAACGACGCATGAGCGAAGAATGATGAATGATTATCATTATTTTCCTACCTAATGCACTGGGACCTATAAAAATCGTTGCATAAATGAAAAAGGTGTATAAAAGAGTTGGCGCATAAGTGAGAGATCACTGTATATCAATACAATAGTCTGAGGAGAACTAAAAAAAAAATCTTTTTTCCTGTGTTTATAGCTTGTGATACGACATTCACAGGAAGGTTGTCAACATTAACTAATTTCTACCTTTTATTACAACCGAAATACAGCTTTTCAGAAATATTGAGGTCTTTTTTTTAAAAAATACAGAGTACCAAGAAAACCAGTGATTGGTTCTTAAACTTGACATATTTCTATACCACAAATGTTTCAGAATTTTTATAGTCAGTTTTTTTTATGCACATTTACATAAAGAGGCGTAGTATATTTTGAAAAAAAAAAACGAAAAGAAAAAAGAACAACTACAAAAGCAAACGCTAAAAGATGGAATGTTATTTTTCAACAGGATGAAGTAGCTGATTTTATACACTATTTGAAGACGCTCGAAGGAGAGCCATCGGATATTTCTCAGTCTTTACACATATCAATATCTTCGAACATTATTGCCTTTTTAATTGGACGGAAACTGGACAAGGTAAAAGAAGCAGATATCATTCAGCTTTCAATGGATTTTAACCGGATGATTGCAGGAGTTACTGGAACAACAATGGCAGTAGTCAATGTGCCCGGTCTCTCGAAACTATACCAGTTCTTTGGAATTGCAGGCTTTAGAAAAGCTGCTCAAATTACCAGAGATTTCGCTGCTTTTTTTCAGTAAGTTAACAATATTTAAGAACAAAATAACTATGCTCTTTATTTGGTTAAGTTTTTTTTTTATATGTTTCGGAATTCTTCTTTTTTATTCAATGGCCTAGTAGTTTAAGCATGAAAATAGTATTTAAATTAATATCCGTCTGCATGTGGGTTATTTACAGAACATGTTTATGAAGCTTTTTTTAATTAATATTTTTTAATTATTAATTAGTCATAAAGCTGCAATGTAATTTGATATGCATCAGGCTACAGATGAAGGATCTTCAGGACTATGAAAGTTTTTCCTACATCCTATATTTGGATGATCGAAGAAACATTTTCTCCATTCTATTATACAGATGATATTAATTACTTTATAGTTATCCGAATAAGCATTTTCTCTAACCTATTACTCACACAATAATAATCGATGAAAAATACTTTAATATAATTACCCGAATGAACATTTTCTCCACCCTATTATTCAGATGATATTAATTACTTTATAGTTATCCGAATAAGCATTTTTTCGAACCTATTATTCACACAATAATAATCGATGAAAAATACCTTAATATAATTACCCGAATGACCCTTTTCTCCACCTTATTATTCAGATGATATTAATTACTTTATAGTTATCTGGATAAGCATTTTATCTATTATTCATACAATAATAATCGATAAAAATACTTTAATATAATTACCCGAATGAACATTTTCTCCAACCTATAAGAGATGATATTAATTACTTTATAGTTATCTGGATAAGCACTTTCTCTAATCTATTATTCATACAATAATAATCGATAAAAATACTTTAATATGATTACCCGAATGAACATTTTCTCCAACCTATTATTCAGATGATATTAATTACTTTATAATTACCTGGAAAAGCATTTTCTCTAATTTATTATTCATACAATAATGATCGATGAAAAATACTTTAATATAATTACCCGAATGAATATTTTCTCCAACCTATTATTCTACAATAATACTATTATGATCAAATATTGACCAAACTATTGGAACCACATTTCCATGATTGCGGGTACCCTCTGTAGTTTGGGGGTCAGAGAAGATATGTTCATTCAGAGAAGTGAGTTCGCGTGTCTGATTTCGTTACCTAACTTGTTAACTCGTGTCTGATTTCGTATAGTCTGCACTAATTAATTAGAATATTTGAGGTTCTCCCTCGAACCATTAACTTTGAGTTCTAAAACGTGAAGATCCGATCATTAGATCAAAAATTATTCAGGGCAGTCCGTTTCTTTTTTGCGCACTACATATTAATTCTAAATTTTTGTTACACCTTCACCACCTAGTATGACCAGAAAAGTGAATTTTTTTGTTACCATATATTGAGAGGTAACTTATGTTGTTTTTATGTTTAAGTCTCTAACATGCATCGCTTAGAAAAATTATATACATGTAAACATAGGCTGAAACTGTAGACCTGAATTTTAAAGCATTTAATTAATTTCTAAAGTACATACCACTGAATTAGCAAATGTCTTAAATTAAAATGTGGTTTAAGTACCACTAATTGACAGTATTTTTTTTAAAATTAAATGAATCAAAAACATATTAATTTTAAACAAAAGAATTAAACTGTGATTTATAATATGTGAATAAACTTTGTGAATTGTGAAAAAACACACAAAAATGATAAAATGCTTCTTCACTTTTTCCTAATTTTTTATGCGTCAGGATATTTTTTTTCTTTCTAATTTTCACTCCCTGCATATTTTTTTATAAAGAAAATTATACAATTTTTTTTACAGAAATGAAGTTGAAAATCATAAAAATTCATCAAATCTCCAAGCTTCGCATGATTTTCTCAGTATTTATTTGAATCAATTAAATAAATTAGGAGCAGCCGCAGAAGAAAAATACTTTTCAGGTAATATCAAATTTATCTTTTCGCAGGTGTATCAAAAATGAAAGCTAAATAAAAAATTTCAATTAAGGAAAACGGTAGGAGACGGGAATGCACACTCTGCTGCGTTCTCCTAAGGCAGCCAGTTAACTTATTCTCGCCAAGTTTCAGTTAAGAGGACGCCTAGACAAACCCAGAGTAAGCCCCAAAGTTTCAAATAATGAAAAGAAATTTTTAAAATCTCAAAATAAAAGCAAACTATGAGAGGTCAGCTTTTTGCATTTTGATATTTTGAAATTTTTTTTCTTCAAGAAATTGGAACTTCAGGACTTACTCTAGGCTTGCATAAGCACACTTTTTCTTTCTTCTAAATTTTAGAATTAGTAATGGAGGGGAAAGAGAATTTGTGATGAAAAGTTTCTCTCGAGGTATGGCGTTCTCTTAATAGGTGGTGCTGCTAACTAATGAAAAAACATTAAAAAAAAAAGAAAACTCACGTTATACAACATTATCATGCCACAGTCTGAGGATAATAGACGTCCGTGCAAATTTTTCGGTTACAGTGTTCTGACATTTGGCGGAAAACATTATTTTATAGTTTTATAAGTCAGAAATTATCTGTTGATGAACTTTGCAATCAGCGAAAAACATTATTTCATAGTCTTATAAGTCCGAAATTGTCTGTTGATGAACTTTGCAATCAGCGGAAAACATTATTTTATAGTTTTATAAGTCCGAAATTATCTGTTGATGAACTTTGCAATCAGCGGAAAACATTATTTCATAGTTTTAGAAGTCCGAAATTATTTGTTGATGAACTTTGCAATCAGCGGAAAACATTATTTCTTAGCTTTATAAGTCAGAAAATATCTGTTGATGAACTTTGCAATCAGCGGAAAACATTAATTTATAGTTTTATAAGTCAGATATTAGTTCTTGATGAACTTTGCAATCAGCTTAGAAATTTGCTGGGAATAAAAGTTGGTTTCCTAAGCAAAATCAGCAAACCGTGCATTTTTATCTCTTCCGATTTTTCTTTTATCGGCTTTGAAAATCCATGACTATTTTTGGTACAAAAGTTATTCTTTCATTACATAATGCTAAAACGTTATTTTATTTTTATTTTTTAAACTTTTATTTTATTTAATTCATTTTATTTCTCACCTAGTAACAATAAAAACTGAAAATCGTATTTTCTGTAGAAAAAATGTTAGTGGGAAATGCTGTTTTGTTATTTCTTGGAGGAAGTGACACAATATTTGGGTCTCTGATTTGGCTGTTGAGATTGATGGCGGATCGTAAAGATGTGCAAGACAAAGTGTACGCCGAAATAAAGAGTGTTCTTGGAATGGATGGAAAAGCAAAATATGAAGAGAGAGATTTGATTCCTTATACATTCGCTGTATTGATGGAAACACAGCGATATTCTGATTTTGTCACAATTTTCGCGAGTAGAAAGTAAGCTATTTACTGAAATTGATGTTTTTTTTAAAATTTATTTTGTTTGGATTCAATTTTTTCTTTACTTTAGAATGGCTTACTTGATGGTACGAAAAATATCGGAAAAGAAAAACGGCGTCTTTTCAAAAATGTACTAATAAACATTTATGGCAGTATGGTACAGTGCGCAAAAGACACGGAACATCCTGAATAACTTTTAATATAATAATCTCATTATTTATTTGATTTAACGACTAGTTCCTGAGAAATCAAATTTAAAAAAAAGTCGTATTTTTTAAATTTGATTTCCCAGGAACTATAATATTCTACCAATTTTTCCCCAAGTTTGTATTTTGTCACGTAAATTAGCTTCTCATGTAGATTAGCTTGCTCACCCCTTGATTCTTGTAGAAAACGATAAAAATGTATGAAGTAGTCATAATTTATTTCTTATAAACAAAAATGCTCTTTTATTTCTTTTAACAATGTACATATTTGGAATTGTCCTGAAATCGGTTATTTCTTAATTAAAAAGATTCGGCAATCTTAAAATAATGACTTAATCAAGTAATACTTAAGAGTGCTGAGATTGATGTTAAACGTAAGACCTCAGCTTTACCTCGTGGTGAGTGAGTGAGTGAATTTTGTGGGCATCACGCCTACCGGTTTGGTTGTTCCGTATCAACAATCCGGTAATTCATAGAGACTCGTGGTACTTCATATGAACTCAAAAATGCGGATTGACCCAAGATCAGAAACGTCATGATACGCCGCTAGGGTGCATCCTACCACATTAAATCTAATATGCACTTAGCAGAACAGATTGGATGATGCTTGGTTCTCTTTACTCTTATCTGACTTCAATCAATGGGTAACTCCCAAAACGCTTGTACATCACGAGCCTATAAAATCTGTGGTCCAACGAGCACTTTTGAAAAAATCGATCACTGATTTATCACAATGTCAAGGTCGAATTACCCATAATAACATTTGCGCCATATGATAGTTTAAATTGGCTAAGACTTCAAGGAGATGTTTTGGCAAATCTCAAAATAATAAGTTAACTGTTTAACCATAATATCACGGTTGAACACATATTAACCTTGTACTGTAACCTTGGTTAAATTTGCTAAAACTTTAATGAGATGTTAAATTGGGGGATGTTTCTGTTTGATATGAGCCCTAGGTGGTCTATATTACACGATACACGATTGTGTTTCTCAATTGGGTACTTGCAACTCGAGAAGAAGTGACGTGATTATGCCTAACCATGTGATATAAATAAGATTTAATTGGAGGCGACGTCACGTGTGTGTGTCGAACCTGATTGGCTTCTGAATCGACAACTGTCATGATTTACTTACTATTACTCTCACTTGAAGGTATCCAATAGGGCACCGTATAACAATTGTAGTGAATTTGTACGTTAGTATAATTTAACATGCTTCAAAATTGTCTATATTGAACTAATTTTGTCTTTTATTTATATAATCTATTAGGGCTAGTGAAGATATACACATTAAAGGATATACCATTCCTAAAGGATCGTATATTACAAGTAATATTTGGACCATTCATCACGATCCAAACTATTGGGAAGAACCACACAAGTTCATACCGGAAAGGTTTTTATCTAATAATGGCACAAAATTGGAAAAAAATCCATCAAGTTTTGCTCCGTTTTCAATTGGCAAGTAAAAATATTGCAATTAAAATATTTCATTTTCCTTAAATTAGGTTTATCGAAAAAATTTGAAGAAATATACTTGTGAATTTCGTTTTTCGGCATTTTTAACAAAGCTTGATCCAATAAAAATTTGGTTTTAGGTCCCAGAAAATGAACATGAAAATTCCCACTGAAAACTTTAGACTAAGACTTTAATAAGACTTTCAATTCAGAACGAGACTATCATCACATACGCAACTTTTTTAAGCTTCACTTGCCTTGAAATTTCAAATTCTACTCTAAATTTTGACTTTCTGACATAATTAATAATTTTTTTATCGACATTACGCTACCAATAGGTCAATTTATAAGTACACTAGTATTCAGATAAGTGAGAATTTTGCCGACTATGAACTGCAATACTAGACTGATTTAAATTATATTCGTTTTGAATATAGGTTGATATAATTCAAGCGAATTAGCCATTCAACAATTATATTATACACTATTAAAAACTTTAGTGTTCCTTCGCAAAAATGTAGCACCAAAAGTGATGCGGCGAAACACCAGATTGGTGTAACTAGACACCAAGGACAATAGTGAAGCACCAAGAATGCTCACATTCTATTACAGTACTTTTGTGTAATGTAGGGGCCATTATTTTTGGTGTTCAGTTACACTAAAATTTATTATTACAGTAAGATTTGATACGTAAAAGGGTCAGTTATATTATTATTTTTGCAATACAATTTAAAACATTATTTTTTTAAAAATAAAATCAGTTCGTAAATTAAGCAATGCACATTGCATAGAGAAAGTATTAAACATGAATTCGAATTAGGCTTAATGGAGCAGAAGCGAATTATTTAATACAATTGGAGTATACTTAAAAATTCAAACATAAGTATCCTTATTACACAAATAAAAACAGACAAACATTGTGTATTGATGATTGGTACTGGTAGGTATTTAAGCAGCGTAAAGACAACAAATTCATGTCATCTCATACTCAATTCAAAGATACGTATCCAAGAACGGTACAATGAAATACGAAGCGTAGTCCTTGGCATAATGAACATTACAAATGTTCCAGTACAGATCATTTGGTGTGAAGTAGTTGCCACCGTTATTTTGCTTTATTATTGTACCAAAAATAAGATATAAGGGAAGTAAGGTATAATCCAGACATAACCAGATGTAATCCATGGAAATAAGATATAATTCATGTAAAAATCAGTCAAGTTATTTTTCCGAAAAAAATTTACAACAAGAACTATTAATTTAGAATGCATGCACTCAAACGATACTTGAAATAAAATTTATTTGGCCACCATACTCCCATCACAGCGAGATGATAAAAATAAATTAGGCTTCAGAATATTGAACTAACGTTGAGGAAATTTAAATTACATAAAATCAATATAATTCTGAAGGATACATGTAAATTATCTTCTGAAAACATAATTGTAGCAGTGAGTTTTTGTTTTTGTAGAATAATTAACAACGTACGGAAGGGGGGGGGGATAAAAAAATCACACTATCTTGAGCTAGCAGCTATTATACAAAAATCTATCGTTGTTTTGTGCCGATTTCCAAACATTGCATCTGAGGTCAAAACATTTGAATGGTGTTATGCGCGTGAACTTGGAGTAAGAATTCCGCAACAATGGTATTTAGATTTCAATTTAAGTGTTTATGAACGCTACACACGGTGTCAATTTGAAATAAAGTATTTATTCGGAAATTTTTTTGAGTTTTTCATCATCAAATTTGGAGAGATATCTCACGGCAATTTTAACAGCGAGTGAATGTGGGTGAGTTTGTTGTAAGCATAATCTTTATTATGAGTGTTTAGATTTAAATACATATGAATACATTAAAGTGTATATGAACATACACCGAAGAGCCATTACATTATGACCACCCTGCTAATAACATGTAGGACCGCCTTTAGACCTCAAAACTGTTAGCCCCCGCACTGGCATTGATTCCACAAGATGCTGATAGGTAGTCTGAGGTATCTGGTACCAAGCGCTCACCAACTGGTTCAGCAGCACGAATTTGGTTTTCCAAGTAGGACTACAAATGCTCTATTGGATTAAGGTAATTAGAATTTGGGGGACCAAGACATGACTTGAAAGTCACTGGAATGTTCCTCGACGATTCGACCCTTATGACATGGCGCATTATCCTGCTGGTAAACACCATCCCCCACAGAAAAAACTGTTGCCATGAGTGGGTGAACCTGGTCTGCAACTATGTTGAAGTAGCTTACAGACGTCAGGGATTGTTCTATGAGGATTATGGGTCCTAATGTGCCCCATGAAAACATTGTTCCTGGACGAGAAACCATGAGAACCTGGGCGATTCCATTGTTATAGATGGAGGGTGGTCATAATGTAATTACTCTTCAGTGTATGTTTTGGTGTTAACTTGAAGTGAAGTATTCCGTCATATTATTTATTGGATTGTCCAACATTAGGAGAGATATTACACCACAGTGTATTCACTATAATCGAGCGTAACACTCATCGGAGTTGGACATTTCCGAGCAATATTTCTACAAATATGTTCAAAGTTATGATACATATTACATCACTTTGCAAGGAATGGCAAAACATCTCAAATATACCAGATGTATTTGCTAATATAAATTTCATTAATATTTCTTCGGGCTAAACATGCGCGTTTTAATAAATAGTTCAATGGAGCGCGATAAATACGCCCGCAATCAAGAATTCATTAAATTATCTAATGCCGCTCATTGTTGGAATCTTGGGGCATAAATTTATATTTCATAAAGTCAAAACTCTTTCCACCTCGATGACATCAGCTCATTTTGATGCCCGGGAATTTTGTTTCAGTCATATGTATACCGATTTCCTTGTAAGCAACATAAGTTCTTCCCTACACCTCCCTAGCACGCGGTAATGCATTTTGCCTTGATTAGCCTTTCTCAGCCATTGCGGCACCGTTATTTATATTCCATTTTTATTGGCAATATTACGATTTATGCTTCAAAATCTCAATTAATCTTCTAGCGAGTTTTAAGAATGGTGCTCATTTTTGAGCCCTCGAAACATGTCAACTTTTACCACCGTTACAAATTCTTGAAGTAAATGAAGTTCTTACATTAACAAGTACATTTCTACGCCTTAGATTATAGGGACTATTCATCTAATACCAAATATGTCTCAAACACATTTTAACACTGTAAATCAGGCAAAATCTTTGAGCATCTCTTATAATTTTGGTTGCAAATGTGTAAATGAGTAACATGTTTGAAAATATGGTAAAAATATAATGGCGTAGACCGATGTTTTTCATTGTCCTGGTGTATCAAGTACAATTCCCTTTAAACGACACCAGAAAGCGGTTTCCGCATCTTGTTTTGGCCTGATTTTTTTTATACGTATGCATAACTAATAAAACGTAATATGAATTTTTGATGTATATAGGAAGAAGAAATTGCCCTGGTGAATAATTGCTTGGATGGAATTACTCTCTTACTTTACTGAAATCATCAAGAATTTCGAAGTTTCTACTGGACATGGAGAAAAAGTAGACTTCATTAGAAGAAAAGGTCTTATCGGAACATTGCTCCCACAGAAGCTTTGCTTTAAATTGAGAAAAATGAATTAAGGATTTCTTTTATTGAATATTTGTAATTTAGGAACGCAGAATTATTAGTGAATTATAATTTTCCTGAAAATAAGAATAACGTTTTTTGAAATAATGAAAAAAGAAGGATATTTGTTCATGTTTTATTCTTAAGTTAGATGTTGTCATTTAGTTGAATTGAGACAAATGATTTTGACTATTTTACAATAAAAATTTTGTAATTTAGAAACGCGAAAGCATTTGTAAAGTATATTTTCTGGAACCTTTTTTTTAAAATAAGTAAAACAAAAAGAAAAATATTATTTCATGTTTTTGTTCTGTTTTCTGAGGTTATAGTGCTTGTAACATAGGCTCTTTATAAATTTTGATCATAGGCCTCAATAAATTTTGATCATTTTTTTAAAAAATAATTAAATGATTTTAACAGCTGTATTTTTATTTTAAATTATTTAAGGGAAATGCGAATCTCCGAAGTGAAGTTTAACTTATGAAAAAAAAACCAGATTTAAAATTTAAATTTTAAAGAAAATATTTTTGAAGTTTGTTGATTAAAATATATCATTAGGCCTAAAAAAGTACTTAAGTAACCAAGCTAAATACTCAATAGCAAAAAAGCTTGTCTAGGACAAATATCGAATTTTGAAAAATTTGGAATTTATTGCAAAATAGGCATAAAATTCAAATAATTGAAGTATTTTAATATTTTCATAACAAAGAAATAAAGGTTTCATCCATCAACCAAAAAGAAATTGAATTGAACATTAATTGAAATTGAAAGGTTGTACAAAATAGTAGTATTATCAGAAATTTCTTCGAGGCGTCATCCTTGTCAAAAATATCATAAAGTTGAAAATAATTGTATTTTTTTCCAAATTGGAAAAGCGGAAAACTTTGAATTTTTAAATTAGTTTTAATCATTCTGTATAAACCAAGCAAATTGCTTCAAAGCTAATTTTTTTTAAAGAATCAGCTAGGGTATGTTAGATAAGTCATATTCTTGGATTTCCTAAAATTTTTCGAATAACAGTCAATGTCGTATTTGCGTCAATATGCTAAAAAACACCCAAGTGTGTTACAAAGTACTTAGAGAAAAATTAAAGGAAGAAAAAATGAAACAGAGCTTTTTTTTGTTTCCTATGAGCTGCACAATCAATCTTCCCGATGAGCAGACCTAGTGCGTTCTCCAGAAGTGGTATTCACTCTTTCAGGACCACCACAATGGGTGAGATACCATTGGCCATGTTAATTTAGACATTTAGTTTCTGCCACACTAAATGGCAGCACCGAGACTCTATTAGAACAGAACTTGTTGTGTCCGAAATGTCCTGAATTCAGAGGTTATACAAAGTACATCGCACTTTGTGAATGGCTTATTATTAGTTGTAACGCCGAAATGATTTGCAACATGTTTTATGTTAAGAATGAGTGTCAATTTTTAGAAAAAACTATATGTCAAGAAATATTGAATGAAAAAGTTTAGAAAAAGCTTGTTTAGCAAAAAACATGTTAAACTCAACGCATATCAATCTGTAACGTAAGGGCATGGCGGTTTTTTTAAAATAAGTTTTAGAAATTCGGAAATCCTTTTTAACTTGTATTATATTCAAAAGTGAGTATCAATTTTTTTAGCAAATAACGATGTATGTCAAGAAATATTTAGAGATTAATTAAAAAAGAGCTTTTTTATACCAGAACATTCTAAATCTATGAGCATATACACCGAAGAGCCGTTACATTATGACCACCCTGCTAATACCATGTAGGACCACCTTTAACCCTCAAAACTGCTAGCACCCGCCGTGGCATTGATTCCACAAGGTGCTGATAGGTAGTCTGAGGTATCTGGCACCAAGCACTCACTAACTGGTCCTGCAATTCCCTCACATTGCGAGGGGGTAGCGTTGCAGCGCGAATTTGGTTTTCCAAGTAGGACCACAAATGCTCTATTGGATTAAGGTCAGGTGAATTTGGGGGCTAAGACATGACTTGAAAGTCACTGGAATGTTCCTCGATCCAATCCATGACGATTTGATCCTTATGACATGGTGCATTATCCTGTTGGTAAACACCATCCCCCGCAGGAAAAACAGTTGCCATGAATGGGTGAAACTGGTCTGCAACTAGCTTTCAGACGTCAGGGATTGTTCTATGAGGATTATGGGACCTAATGTGCCCCATGAAAATATTGTTCCTGGGCGAGAAACCATGAAAATCTGGGCGAGCCCATTGTTATAGATGGAGGGTGGTCGTAATGTAATGGCTCTTCCGTGTAGTTTATCTATAACAAAAGCGAAGAGTTTGCAAATTTATTTTGAAACTGTTTCGGTATGCCATTTATGTCATTAAATATTTATAAGATTTTTTGTTTTTTAAAAAAAGCTTGTTTAGTCCTAAACATTCTAAATTCGGAGTATATCTGCATTATTAAAATAATACAGTGCGATTTGTAAATATGCATTTTTTTTTTAATTTGAAAAAAAATTACAAGTTTGTAAATTGCTTTTTATTAAAATGTGAGTGTCAATTTGTCAAAAAGTACCCAATATATGTATAGAAATATTAAATTACAAATTTTACAAAAATGTTTGTTTAGTCCAAAGCATTCTAAGTTTAGAGCATATATGTCGCTAACTTATTCTATAGGTTTCTTTGTAAATGTTTTTAATAATTTTTTACAATGTGAGAATCATATTAAAAAGTGAGGGGTAATTTATTAAAAATTATACATATGTATCAAGAAATATTTATTGAAAAATTAACTGAAAAGCTTGCTAACTCCAAAACATGGCAAATGTAGAACATATCTCTATCACTAACATCAAAAATGACAATTTAAGAACGGTAATTTTTTTAAAAATGAAACATTTATTTAAAAAAAATTTTCATATTAAAAAGTAACTCTTAATTCCTTAAAAAATGGACATATCTGTCAAAAATATTGATGGAAAATTTATAAAAATTGCTTACTTGGTTCAAATTATGCTCAATTCAAAACATATCTATCACTAATTTAGAAAATGATGCATTGCTAATTTTTTTAAATAATTTTTTGCCATGAGGAATTCATTTGAAACTTAGTTTTTTTTAAAAACTGACCATCAAATATCCACATATGGCAAGAAATACAGATATAAAACACGTTTAAGGAAGCTGATATTCAACTTACAAATCATTTATAAAAACCTGTAACTCAACATTCTGATTCTGATCAAACATTACCAAATGTTCTCAAGATTAGGCACTCATAATAATGTTTGAAAGAAATAAAAGTGAAACCAATTGAAAAGCTTATCCCTGCGACATGCTTTCCCTTTAATGATAAGATCTATTGATTACATCTTTCATATAATAATACCTTTCACAAAAACTTAATATCATTTGATGAGCAAACTACTATATTTAACTTTATTTAATTTTAAATTGAGTAAAATAATATCGCATGCGTCATTCGGCAGTTTTTATAACATTAATAAGAAGTTCTATATCTATATCTAATTTTTATCATATTAGATGAAGTGATGACCCACTTGTGCAATTTTCATTTGTCAAATAAATAACGTTATTCTACTTTCATGGGATTTATAATCCATCATTCAGTTGTATAATCCAGTTTTATCATACGATGAAACCAAGATTTTTACATTTCAGTAGAATAAACATAATCTATCTATCTATATTATATAAAACGCTAATACGTATGTATCAATAAAACCGATGATATTTCTTTACTCGCGTTGGCAACAGTTTTCATTTTTAATTGATAGGCTTCGGCGCGCAAGAGCACGTTGTGAGCATCATATATCTAATCGGGTGAATTCTCACCTAATTATTAAAAAAATTCTCACAAAATTATCTTCATCGAAGCCGATGCTTTACATCCGGCGTTCATATTGTTTTACAACACATGGTTTTAGCCCTCTGGTGGGAAAGTCTTTAAAACAAAACTTACAACAGTTACTTTTCTCAACAACTGAAATTTAGAATAGTGTGATTAAGAAAAATATGTGAACTGTTTGCAATTTCAAATTAATATTGAAATGCACAAATTTAGAATTTTCTACAGTGAAAAGTTTTCGGAACTTAAGTGTTCAAAAAAGTATATAAAAGCTAGACGTTAAGAACGTATCCAATGAGCGAGCAAAGCGAGCATCGGATTGCTTCGCAATCCGAAATGAACTGCGAAGGCAGTTCCGGGAGCTGGCGAGCGCCAGCGAGCAGGGGGCGAAGCCTCCTTGTAAAGAGTAATTTACAAGGATAACGTTATTATCGTTATGGACTGCATCTTAATTCACCAGCCGCATAAAGACCAGTTCAGCGAAGAATTTAGTTATGAAACATGTTTCTCTTGTATATTATAATATATAAAAGTATAATTTACGTGTAAAATATTTCTTGAGCTACGATTTAAAAATAGTTATTTATGTATAGTATTTATAAAGACTTTCTAAGCACCATTTTTATATTGATTCTAAAGAAAAAACTTATACAATTAAAAGCGAGTTTTTCTCCCGGAGATGTTTGGCTTTGTTTGTTGTTGAAAATAGGTCCCTGTAACATACATAAATAAATAAATATACATTTAAATGTCATGTTTTTATCAAAGAATAATTTTTTAATGCTTATCCAAACGCGTACTATTTTCTTTCTCTTTCTCTTTTTAAATCTTACATTAGAGCCGCGATGGCTCAGGGAATCGACCTTTCGCCTTCCAATGAACCGGGTTCGAATCCTAGCGATGGTTGGTCGATACAAATTCTGCATCCAGTTTGCACCGATCACAGTGATGACGTGAAATATCCTCAGTGGTAGACGGATCATGGGTTAGAGTCCCTTAACAGTCTGGTTAACCGTAGGAGGTTCTTGTGGTCTTCCTCTTCATGTAGCGCAAATGCGAGTTAGTTCCATCAAAACGTCCTCCACGAAAGCAAAATTCTCCGCATACTTGATCCAGGAGTTCCCATGTCTTCTGGATTGGATTCAAAATTACAAGGTTACGGAGTTGAACATTAGTAGTCGAAAACCCGAAAATTGGGTCTGCTGTTCAGCAACGGTTATAAAAAAATCTTACATTGATACCAAAAATGACTACCAGACAATTTCGATCATCACAATTGGACATAACAATTTTGATCTTCTGTAGATGGACCTCCCCCATTTTGGATCAACTGGGAACTGTAGGACAAGAGGAGAAGAAGAATTACTTCTTACCTAAAATGGAGGAACGGATTGATGAGTTGAATTGAATAACTAACAGTTGATGTATCCAACTAGCGACAACCTGTCTATCCGAATGAACCATCGAAACTTTTTTTATCTCTCTCATGAAGAGTCTCCTGAAAGATCCGTGTAGGTCGGAGCGTGGTAAGTTGAACATGTAATCCTCAATGCTAATTGCTGAACACAAACTTTTCTAGAATTTAAACCCTTGACCCTTGATGTATCCAACTAACGACATCCTGTGAATCCGAACGAACCTTCGAAACTTTTTTTTATCTTTCTCATGAAGAGTCGCCTAAAAGATCCGTGTAGGTCGGAACGTGGTAAGTCGAACATGTAATCCTCAATGCTAATTGCTGAATACAAACTTTTCTAGAATTTAAACCCTTGACCCTTGATGTATCCAACTAACGACATCCTGTCTATCCGAATGAACCTTCGAAACTTTTTTTTATCTCTCTCATGAAGAGTCGCCAGAAAGATCAGTGTAGGTCGGAGCGTAGTAAGTCGAACATGTAATCCTCAATGCTAATTGCTGAATACAAACTTTTCTAGAATTTAAACCCTTGACCCTTGATGTATCTAACTAACGACATCCTGTCTATCCGAATGAACCTTCGAAACTTTTTTTTATCTCTCTCATGAAGAGTCGCCAGAAAGATCAGTGTAGGTCGGAGCGTAGTAAGTCGAACATGTAATCCTCAATGCTAATTGCTGAATACAAACTTTTCTAGAATTTAAACCCTTGACCCTTGATGTATCTAACTAACGACATCCTGTCTATCCGAATGAACCTTCGAAACTTTTTTTTATCTCTCTCATGAAGAGTCGCCAGAAAGATCAGTGTAGGTCGGAGCGTGGTAAGTCGAACATGTAATCCTCAATGCTAATTGCTGAATACAAACTTTTCTAGAATTTAAACCCTTGACCCTTGATGTATCTAACTAACGACATCCTGTCTATCCGAATGAACCTTCGAAACTTTTTTTTATCTCTCTCATGAAGAGTCGCCAGAAAGATCAGTGTAGGTCGGAGCGTAGTAAGTCGAACATGTAATCCTCAATGCTAATTGCTGAATACAAACTTTTCTAGAATTTAAACCCTTGACCCTTGATGTATCTAACTAACGACATCCTGTCTATCCGAATGAACCTTCGAAACTTTTTTTTATCTCTCTCATGAAGAGTCGCCAGAAAGATCCGTGTAGGTCGGAGCGTGGTAAGTCGAACATGTAATCCTCAATGCTAATTGCTGAATACAAACTTTTCTAGAATTTAAACCCTTGACCCTTGATGTATCTAACTAACGACATCCTGTCTATCCGAATGAACCTTCGAAACTTTTTTTTATCTCTCTCATGAAGAGTCGCCAGAAAGATCCGTGTAGGTCGGAGCGTGGTAAGTCGAACATGTAATCCTCAATGCTAATTGCTGAATACAAACTTTTCTAGAATTTAAACCCTTGACCCTTGATGTATCTAACTAACGACATCCTGTCTATCCGAATGAACCTTCGAAACTTTTTTTTATCTCTCTCATGAAGAGTCGCCAGAAAGATCAGTGTAGGTCGGAGCGTAGTAAGTCGAACATGTAATCCTCAATGCTAATTGCTGAATACAAACTTTTCTAGAATTTAAACCCTTGACCCTTGATGTATCTAACTAACGACATCCTGTCTATCCGAATGAACCTTCGAAACTTTTTTTTATCTCTCTCATGAAGAGTCGCCAGAAAGATCCGTGTAGGTCGGAGCGTGGTAAGTCGAACATGTAATCCTCAATGCTAATTGCTGAATACAAACTTTTCTAGAATTTAAACCCTTGACCCTTGATGTATCTAACTAACGACATCCTGTCTATCCGAATGAACCTTCGAAACTTTTTTTTATCTCTCTCATGAAGAGTCGCCAGAAAGATCCGTGTAGGTCAGAGCGTGGTAAGTCGAACATGTAATCCTCAATGCTAATTGCTGAATACAAACTTTTCTAGAATTTAAACCCTTGACCCTTGATGTATCTAACTAACGACATCCTGTCTATCCGAATGAACCTTCGAAACTTTTTTTTATCTCTCTCATGAAGAGTCGCCAGAAAGATCCGTGTAGGTCGGAGCGTGGTAAGTCGAACATGTAATCCTCAATGCTAATTGCTGAATACAAACTTTTCTAGAATTTAAACCCTTGACCCTTGATGTATCTAACTAACGACATCCTGTCTATCCGAATGAACCTTCGAAACTTTTTTTTATCTCTCTCATGAAGAGTCGCCAGAAAGATCCGTGTAGGTCGGAGCGTGGTAAGTCGAGCATGTAATCCTCAATGCTAATTGCTGAATACAAACTTTTCTAGAATTTAAACCCTTGACCCATTTTTACTTAGAGTGGAATTTTCACCAACTCTCAGTTTTAATAACTAACATGCTCATACTTTGGATTTACCAACTATTTAATCTGACAATATTTCCTGTTAAAAATTCCGATAAAAGAATAAAAAAAAACTACCATAACCTTAAAAATCAACTAAAGTTTCAATTTATAGTCACGCTCAACGGGTTGTTGGCGATGGCCCGGAAAACATCCCTAAAAATAATGAAAGACATGTCATCACAATTTTGATCCTATAGAGGTAATAGCTTCCATGCTTTGGCAGCGGGAAAAATACTTTGTGAAATCTATATAAATAATGTCTGTGGATCATAGTTTAACTTCGAAATTTTTCAAAGATACAGACAGCCTGATATCTGTATGGTCATAACAAGTGACAAGCTAAATAGACTTTTACATCGATTTCAAATTGAAAACACAATCCCGCAAACAAAGTTCAAATTCACAAGTCTTATGGGAGATAGAAAAAAAAGCTACAAATTATGTCAATTGATTTTGTTGATAGAAACTTGAAGATAACTTATAAAAAAACCTGGAGGCTTGTTGAGGATGGAAACAGATAAATCTTGAGATTGCCTTAGCCTGCAACAAGCCGCAGTGACTTGGAAAAAAGAAGAATTACAACTGACGATATTTATCACAGAAATGTAATGTAAAAAAAAAAAATTTTTTTTGTGACTCACACGGATTTTCAATTTTCATAGATGGAGAGAGGGTAACCGCAATCTAGAAAATATGACCCCAATCGTTAGAAAATGGTCGAAAGTTTGGGACCCTTAATTTCGATTTCGTATTATCTTGGGAAAAATTTCTCTTACTTAAAAAAAAAAATGGCTCTATGTTTTTGATTTATTTTCATTTTTCTGTGGTGTTAGAAGGTTAACTCAGAAAATATGCTTACCAATATTATCAGTCATATGGCCAAACTGTTCAGTTACTTTATCCAGACTTGCTGGGTCAGAATATACCTCCTTCATTATGGAATATTAATTTAGAATGACGGTGTAGTTTGTTGCCAAATATAAACTGAAATTTAAAGACAACATATGCATACTTCATTAAATATTTTGTTGTCATAAATGATCATAAACTTCGTTTAATATCCAGAAAGGAAATTTCTGAAAAATGAAAATGGTACTCTATGTAAGGAAAAACTAACAAGTATTTCCGAAAAATTGGGTAACCTCTGTTTAAGTATTAAAAAAAAGTGTCATGATTGATTTCTTAAAATATCCGTAAATTAATTACAACTAGGAGTGACGTCATCACTCGCTGCTCTCGTCAATTGAGGAGTTCCTTTCCGCGCTTATTGGATGCTTATGTATTTGCATATCGGTACCCTTGCTAAAAGGAGGTCCCAAAAAAATGAAACGTGGTTGAAGTGACATTTAGTGAAAGCATTGAATTTCAAGCATTTCATTTAATACACGAGGATTTGATTTCTATGCATTTCAATGTTAAATAAAGATTACATTTAGAACAGAGTTGTCTTCAGATACAAAATTGGCCATCTCCAAAACATAAAATGTTCAGGAAAAGTTTCTTTTCTGCAACATTTAGGCAAAATGTGATATGAACCACACCTCTTAGGTTTAAGACAATGTACTTTTAAAACATAATAGAAAACATAATATAATATAACATAATATAACATTTATTATTATTTTTTTTAGAATTTTAGATTAATTCACTTTAGAGTTGGCCGGTTTTGCTGCCAACTAAAAGTTAAATTTCAATAGAATTAGTGTAAATAGATGGGTTTGTAACATAGCAAATTGACAAAATTGTTTAGTTCGTTAAAATTGCCTTAAGTAAAAAGAGTTTAAGTGTACTAAACAGTAAAAGTTTTTGATAGTTGTCAACACTTTTGTTGAGATAAACTGAATACATTTTTCAGTACAGAATAGTAGTTAATGTGCAAAGTTTACGAATTAATGTTATAAACATTTTGAAAGAAATTGTAAAAACAGCGTATGTTTTTTAAAATCAATACTGCACTTTAAACTATAGAAACCTATAATTTTAAGTGAGAGTTTATTTTCAGGAACTAGTTGATAGCAAAGTACTAGATTTTTTCATTGTGAATAAATTGTTAATTTTATGTGTATTATTTCTTATAATATCCTTTAATTATCAACATAAAAATTTTGAAAATTGATTCCAGTTCGAAGAAAAATTTATAATAAATTGGCAATTAAAAGCAAATTATGGGAATCAAACACATTTACCTACTTAGCAAAAAATCGTGACGTAAATTTACCGAATGCAAAAGAAAAAAAAGAAGAAAAAAACTCAATTCATAAGGGTGTTTAATTATAGTGCTATGCCCAAACATGAAGCCAATCGGATAAGCAAACTTCAACTAGATATAGATTGATCGATTTTGATAATTAAATGGAATAAAACATCTTTTTGAGTTGTCAGGACGGTTTACTCTTTTTAAAATCTCTTTATTATATCTCTAGTTGAATTTCTTGGTTGGTTGGTTCTAATGCCACTTGCCACACAGGCAAGCCTGCTTGGTGAAACCGAACAAATTTAAGGCAGAGTGTGCGATTCTTGTTTTTCAGTGGCGCCATCTATGGCCAAGAATTCGACTTATGCAACGCAAAATGTCACACCTGTTTATAAGGCAGGTACATTTATACATCCATTCATTCATCCACAGATCGTAATTTTGACCTGTATCAGAGAACGATCGATCTCCAATCCAGTACCCCCAGAGGTATTGATTTGTTATGGGAACATGGAGGACTTAGCGACTCGGCAGAATTTTAGCGTGCATCAGTCATCAACTACACGGGGAGTCCTCGGCCGGCGGGGTTCGAACACACGAACTCTCGGACACGGACTCAGCGCCCTACCGACCAGACTATCCCGGCCTGGTTGAATTTCTTAATATCGACTTTTGCCAGCCAAGATTGGGTAAATATGTGGGGTACAGTTTCCCACCCGGTGAAAACAAATTCCAGTAAAATTACCGTACTGTTTGACAATGACATTTCATTCAAAAAAAAAATCAAACTATACGATTTTTGAATCATTCATTTGGCAATTTTTCCTTTCATATGGTAACAGTTTAATTAAAACTAGTGGGCTGTGCTCCCTGCTCGCTAACGCTCGCCAACCCCCAAAAATTGCTACGCAATCTTATATGGATTGCTTCGCAAACCAAGCTCGCTTCGCTCGCTACTAACTTAGGCACATTGCAAATGCACAAAATTCTAAGAATTCAGAACAATCATTCAAATCTATATAACAACTTTTTTTTAAAAAAATTTACATCTTCTCAGTAAATAATAAGTCATTAAAATAAATTTGAATTCAAATAAATGACATGTAATTCGTTAAACCTATTAGAAATGTACTATAGTATAAAATCTTAAGATAAAATTTCTAAAACTGATATCTCTTTAAAAAGGTTAACATTTTGGCTATAATTAAATCTATTAAAAATTGAAATAAGTGAATTGCAGAAGAACCTGCATAAACAAAACATTGAATTTCGGAAGAAATCTCATTTGGTGAGAGTGCTCTCTCTTGTCAAAAAATACAAAATAAACTGACCTCAAATAAAACTCCAAGAAATTCGAATCAAATAATTAAGGAAACTACTATCACGTTTAATATAAAAGGAAGATTTATTAACTAAACAATAAAATTACAGCATCGCAGTTCCAAAGAACAAATCTCACACTTACTTAAAAAAACAATTTACATTCTAATTAGTCACCATAGCAACCACAAAACTCTTCTCGTTACCATCTATAAACTGATATATAATAAATAAATTATTTAACAAAAGATACGATGCGCATATGCACATAATATTTTACACTCTGGTTATTTCCGTTTCCGTTTTTAGAAGCGCTATATGTTGAGCCACCTAGATTCGGCATGTGACATTTTTAGCGGCAATCATTGGTTGATTTTCTAGCGTTGCCATTCGGGGAGTTGTAATGAGGCTTTTTTTTATCGCCGTGTAAGAGAAATATATATATAGATTCTAGTTTTCAAATTTATAGTTCTCATTACTACAGATTTAATAAAAAATGCAAAACTGAAAAATAAATTTAACAGTATAGATGGTTTTTATGCTATGCTCTAAGGTATCATGATAAAATTACCAAATTTTAAAATTTTATCACATTCTGTAAACCATAATTTATTGTTAATTTTAACGAAATCATTACTAAAGCGCATTGGTAAGAATTACCGAGCTTTCAAATGTTCTCTTTGATACAAAAACACAGTACATTTTGAAATATTCAAATTGTTTTTACCAGATTTTTTTCCGAAATTCAAGCTAATGGATCGTCAAATTTTATTGTTAGGTACATAATTTTATTGTTTGAATTTTTCAAAAGTGTCTCTGTTTAATGTAAATTATAAAAATAATAGATTTTTTATTCCCATAATATCTATCTTATTATATGAAACGCTAATACGTACGTATGTATGTATGTATCAATAAAACCGATGATATTTCTTTTCTCGCGCTGGCTACAGTTTTTATTTTTAATTGATTGGATTCGGCGCGCAGGAGCACGTAGTGAGCAACCAGATAACAATAACCAGAGTGAGCATTATCAGGTTGTTCAATTCAGATTCATGCACTAAAAACATGACAATATTTAATTTAAACTCAATTAGGAATTAATTAATTAATTGAAGTAAGAATGCTTTAAAAGGCCGCTGTTGAATTGATATTTTTCTACTGGGAGCTACCTAAACGTCTAAAAAACGTTTAAGTGTTTGTATTGAATGCATTGAATTTTTTTATATTTCGCGCTTATTTATGCATTGAATTTTCACGCTTTAAAATGCAGAATATTAGTGAAGCAATATTTGATAATTTATTTTGCTAATATGTTTCTTATTTAGCTAATGTTTTGATTTTTTCACCATGTACAATCTAAATAGCTAATATACTTTTTTAAAAGCCAATACGAACATTGGTAGAATTCTTCTACATAAGTACAATACTATGTCTTTGATGATAAAATACTATGTCTTTGATGATAATATATTATTGTCTTTGTGCTAGAACATTGTGTTCATTGTCTTTGTGCTAGAACATTGTGTTCATTGGCGAGCGAGCGCAGCGAGCCATGGTTCACGGCGTGAACCGCATAGGATTGCGTAGCAATTCTCGGGGGTTGGCGAGCGTTAGCGAGCAGGGGGTGGAGCCTCCTAGTTAGCTATGTAAAATATTATTTCTTTTCTGATACCGCAGAAAAGAAATTTAATCGGTTTTAAACAATGCGCATTAGGGTTTTACTTTATATAAAAAAATATGCACTTTTTTTTAAAATAGATTTTATTTTATTTGCAGTTTATTACATCTTCGTTACATCCTACTTATGAACTATGCCAAATTTCTAGAAAATAGAAACAAAAACATACACTCACCCTATGATGTCACCATATTTTTTTCGCAAATCATTTATTGTTTTGTGAGGCTCGGGGCCCAGAAATGGAATATATCCCAGAATCGGAAATCCTCATGGTCCAGGAGGAATCTTTTTCCCATTCACAACTTTTTGCACTGCAAGCAATGTAAAAGAACTTATAATAATAAATAACAAAGTTTCCGCAACGGAGTCCAATTCCCATATGCCAGTTAAGCTTTTCATTCTTTAAACCAAATTTCTTCTACTAAGAAATATGAATAAATTATTTATCATGCTAACATTAAATTTAATTTTTTCTAGGTCTTTATCTACAATGATTGTGTGACAAAGACGCTCAATTGTTTTTACAACTTCTCTTTACTGTTAAAGTTATCTTTTTCTTTTATCGCTGATATAGTATTTTAAGCATAAAAGAAACAAGACAAAAAATTATAGTGCTTAAAAAAAATAACTAGAAGCCTTAGACGGAACTAAAAGCTTTGGAAGTGAACAAAAACGTCTTTTTCTTTGTTTACGATTATATATAGAACAATAGAAAATTTGTTAGGTTTTTCGACAGATTGATATAAATAAAAACATACGTATAAACAAGGAGTGTAATGATACGTTCCTTAACGTTAACTCCGAACGTTCCTTAAAAGGACGCTATACCGATGATGAAATGCTTTCTAGTAAATTCTCTTTTAACTGTATTAGTAAATTAAAATTCAAAGTTTAGAAGAAAGTGATTTCAACCACAAAATTGACATAAAAGTTAACATTAACGTCAAGAAAAGAAAGACACGGTAGATAAGACTCTGATTATCTAATATAGCTGGGAAACATGCTATCAATTAGGATCAAAATCTGGGCAGATGAGTAATGGGATACCTGCAAGTGACGTAGTGTGGTTATCTCGATCCTGATTGGTTGTTAAAACGTGACATTTGTTTATGTTAACAATCATTCTTTCCATTCTATTACGAGTAAACTAAGCACGTAAAATATCAATTATCTTAAGTGACACATTCTATATTCCTTCAGAAAGATTCTTTCACAAAGATTTCAATTCTTTCGTAATTAATTTCTTATTTAACACAAAGACTGACACGACGGCATGAAGAACATAAATAAATTAATTATGCACCGAAGGTGAGAGATACACAAAACAAAAATAATCACGGTTACATTAAAATGTATATGCAAACCATAAATCTAATTTAAGTAAAAGACGTAAACAAAAAGGAATTATAATTTAGCGAATTTGATGTGTGATACGGTGTTGTATTTAATTAACTTTGTATTAATTAACATTCTAACTTTTGTGGAAAAACTTACCTTGACTTTAACACGCCATCTTGTATATAAACGAAGAGCTGGTGCTGAGGATATTGATCACGCAGCTGTGTGTCAGAGATCATCTTCTTCTCGAGTTGCAAGTACCCATTGTGTCCTGGGGTTTCTTTGCTTTCTGGATTGGATTCAAAATTACAAGGCTACACAGTTGAACAGTGGTAGTCATAACCTCAAAATTGGGTCGGTGCTCAACGATGGTTATTAAACAAACTTTTCAATTGTTTGTATGATCTTCATATCGCCTAATTCTATGTCATTATTATTAGATTTTAATCATATTCCAGTTCTTTATTGCAGTATTTTATTATTTTCATTTCATAATTAGATTTCGTTAATTTTCAACATTTTTCTCATTAGATTTCATTCATTAACTATTTTTTTGTTAAATATCATTTCTATCCATCCTATTTAATTGTGATAAGATTTTACAAACTGTTTTTAGATTAAAATTCTTTAATTGTTAATATATAAATATTATTAAAATGCATCAGGTATGCTCTCTCTGTGTGTTCTATGTTCTTTCTCCTTTGTGTGAGAATATGTATGAATGTGACCCACCCTATAAACGGGTTGTGGTTGTGTGAATGGCGTGGCAGGAGTCTAATTCTTGGCCATAGATGGCGCCACTGAAAATAAGGAACAATCGCACCCCTACTGCCTAAACAGGCATACGACAAAAAAAATAAATAATCGGGTGTGCTATGTTCCTGCTTCTTTATTATTAGATAAAAAATTATATATTTTGTTATTAATAGATATATTCATTCATTGGTCTTATTTCATTATCATTAAACATTAGTTGTATCAGTTACCTGCTACTTGGTTCTTATAAAATTTAAAAAAATACTTTTATATATTTTACATTTATAAAAAAAATGCAAAGCAGAAAATTAAATTTAACCGAATAGATGGTTTTTAGTTATAATGATAAAATTACGAATTTATACCACATTTACCAAATTTTACCATATATTATAAAAAACTATATTTTTTTGCTAATTTTACAAAAATCACTTCGCTTCGGTTAAAACTAACGAGCTTTCTGAAACTTCAGTAGAGCCAGAAACAATATAAATTTCACCATGTTTCGGTAGTTTTGGACAAACTTTTTATCACTCTGTGATTTTGAAAATTTGTAATTCCTAATACATGGGAATTAAGATTTAAAGTTTATTAAAATTTAAAAGTGATTTATTCTATCAGGATTGAGTAGATGATTCGTAATTTAACTGCTACAACACTAGATTGTGTTGTAACAGTTAAAAAATTTGAAAAAAGACTTTGTCTCTAGATTGAATCATCAAGGCTAAGAAATTTTTAATATTCACTTTAAGTCGTTGTCGTATTTTATTTCGGCAAAACGAAATAAAAATTTGACCTAATAATATGTATTACTTCACTTAAGCTTGTATGACTCTATTTTGCAATTAAATTGTATGATTATATGCAATTAAATTGTATAATTAAGCTTGTATGACTCTATTTAAGCAATACTGAAAGAAAACACAAATTCTTCAGGGGCTACCGGGGCCGGTACCCCCTGAAGACGTCGGCTTCGGTGGTCATATTTTTATTTTATTTCATTTGTTTTATATCTATTTAAGCAATTAATTTTGCAGCAACTTTTCAGTTGCTTCTACAAAGTATCTTCTTAATGTTTAATATCTTAATTTCATTACAATTACTTAATTATTTTTATTTAATTCTGTATTTTTATGGATCAACCAGAAACTAAATTTAAAATAAAAACCTACATTTGAATAAAAACTTGACACTGATTTTAATATAAAATAAAAATTTATAAATCACAAAACATTAAGTTAACAGTAAGTTAAAACTAATCTAATATATATATAATTCTCTTACGTGGCTCCCAAATTTTGGCTGCATTTCTTTTCTACCGGTGGCAACGTTTGCTTTGTTTTGTTTACGTTACAATTTCTCTTAAACGGCGAATCGACCAATGATTGCCGCTAAAAATGTCACATGCAAAATCTAACTGGATAGGCTCAACATATAGCGCTTTTAAAAACGGAAACTGAAATAACCAGAGAGCATCAGCTGCGGCATTCTCATACTATTACGCTAGGCAGAAGTGAGTAGTCTTTGTCGATGTATCTCTATTTTAGTATTTAGTCGAAAGCGCTTTTTTCAAGAATTTATATATTACGAATTTATTTGACGATTTTTGATTTATATCTCGAATTATGCTATAGCACATTTCTAATAGTTTTAACGAATTACATGTCATTTATTTGAATTCAAATTTATTTTAATGACTTAGTATTTACTGAAAAGATGTATATTAAAAAAAAGGTCTTATATGGATTTGAATGATTGTTTTGAATTCTTAGAATTTTGTGAATTTGCAATGTACCTAAGTTAGTAGCGAGCAAAGCGAGCTTGGTTTGCGAAGCAAACCATATAAGACTGCGTAGCAATTTTCGGGGGTTGGCGAGCTTTAACGAGCAGGGGGCCCAGCCTACTAGTTTCAAATATTTGTCTTGAAGCAAATTTCATTTTTACTATTTAATCTTTAAAAAATTTGAATATTTCAACAGCATATAAATTATTTTTCTTGAAACATGTTTAATGTTTGATTTTTAATCTAATAAGAACTGAGATTTGTTCGATCTCCATTCTAGTCATGACAGATATTTAAGATTTAATTTTTAAATTTTTTAAACCGAGATTTATTCTACGGTTATTTTAATTATTTGCTTTGAAACACATATAAGATTTGATTTTTAATCGATAGAAAATGGAGTATTATTTTATACCTCTTTTAATTATTCGTCTTTAAACAAATTTCAGATTCGATTTTTGATCTATAAAAACGGAGAATTTTTCTATGGCTATTTTAATTATTCATTTTAAACACATTTACGATTTCAATTTCAATCTTTTTATACCAAGAACTATTCTATGCTTATTTTAATTAGTCTCTAAACACATTTAAAGTTTGATTTTTATATAGATGGAAAATTATTCATTCTATAACTCTTTTGCTTATTGTTCTTTAAACAAATTTACGATGAAACTTTTATTGAATAGAAACTGAGAATGCTTCTATTGCGTTTTTAAATATTAGAATTGAAAAATCATATTTAAGGATTTAAATTTTAATTCTTTTTAAACCAATAGTTATATTCTATGATTATTTTAATTATTTGTCTCGAAACAAATTTAATAATTGATTTTTTATCAATTGAAAACAGAGAATTATTCTGTACCAATTTTAATTATTCATCTTTAGACATTTTTTGATTTAATTTTTAATCTATAAAAACTAAAAATTAAAAAAATTATCGTCTTTATAATCATTCGTCTTAAACATATTTAAAATAAATTTTTTTCGCCTATTTTTAAACCGTTATTTGCTTATTTTTTACTATTTGTCAAACACAATTGGAATGTGATTTTTTATCAACTGAAAATTGAGAACTATTCTATACCTATTTTAATTATTTGTTTTAAGACAAATATCAGATTCAATTTTTAATCTATAAGAAAGGAATTTTTTTTTACCGTTATTTTAAATATACGTATTGAAACATTTTCAAGATTTTATTTTGAATGGTTTTAAACAGAGAATTATTCTATACCTATTTTAATTATTTATCGAAGCGTATTTAATGCTTAATTTTTATTGATTGAAAATTGAGAACTATTCATACTTCTTTTAATTAATAGTACTTTTAAACAAATTTCGAATTCAATTTTTAATCTATAAAAACAAGTAGTTTTACCATCTGTTTTTAAATTATTCGTCGTAAACAAGTGTAAGATTTAAATTTTAATCTTTTTAAACCGATAATTATTTCGCGTTTATTTTAATTAAGTAATACTATTTATTTTCATTAATATATTTCAATTCTATTGAAAATTAAGAATCATTCTACACATATTTCAATTATTGTTCTTTTAACAAATTTCAGATTCAATTTTTACTGTATAAAAATGAGAGTTTTTCATAGCATTTATTTAATTATTCATCCTGAAACATATTTATACTAAATTTTAAGATTTCTTTTTTAGACCTATTAAAAATTGAAAACTGTTTTATGCCTATTTTTAAAAAAAATTATATGTTTCATAAGTCTTGAAACATAGTATCTCATTCATTTAAAAAACGCATTCAACTTTTTTGACAGTTATTTTTTTTTGTTTCGTCTGTTTCGCAAAATACTTTCGTGACATTTTGATTTATCTAACGTGTTGTAATGTTTGTTTTCCCTTACAAATCATTTGTTTCTGTCCACTTCGTTTACTTAAACTCTTGTTCTTAACTATTTACGAGCATTTTCAATTGCTAAAACATTTGATTTTCACTGTTTCAAACGTCGAAAACACTCAGAAAAGGCAAAGGTAATCACGCAACATCAATTATTTGCTTAGCTCTATTTTTTTTTTTACTTTTTGGAAGTACAAAAGCTGTTGCAGTATTTAAACAAATTATGACGAAGTGAGAGCAAATATTAACTTCAATTAACCCATTAAGGTAAAACTCTGAATTAACTGGTTAAATATTTGTAACTCTTCCTGAATAAAAAGGCTTCTTGGGAAATTTTGCGGTGCATAATAAATACATCACATTTGACATTTTCATTTTTAAAATTTCCGTACACGCTTAATCATTTACACGAAATATACTAAGAATGCAAAACAACTTTTAATTCCCTTAGAACCTTTAAAAAACATACTTAAATTTCGAACTTTTGCACCCAAATTGAAAATTTTCTACAATGGTGAGGAAACGGAAAGAAGATTTTGGAAATTATGTGGCAGGTATATTGCAGAATTCAATGCTTACGGGCATACCTCAAATAGCAGGAGCAGGAAATGCTCCCAAGAGAATCATCCGAGCTCTGGTATTTGTCGCCTGTTTGATAGGATTTATCTATCAGTCCTTAGTATTCATGAATCTTTATTGGGAATATAAGACAGTAATTGATGTTCAGGTGCTTACATCAAAGGAAGCGGATTTGCCTTCTGTCACTGTGTGCAATTACAATGGGTATGGATTTCTTTAGAATAATGAATTAAATAACTAATTAATCAATAATTAATTAATCAGTAATTATTTCTATAAAGGCTTAATCTCATTAGATCTTTGTCCCGAAGTGGACTGATCGCAAAGACACGGTTCCCAGTAGAACACCGAAGTCAAACCTCACTGACTGTGATCAGTGTGTTGGTTTGTGACCACTTTGATCAGCCTGAGTAGGGACCGAAGGTGTGCTGTATCGGTCCTCGTTAAACTGTTCTATCGTAAAGTGCTCGCCTTCGCGTGCAGGTCGTCAGGCTACCAAATCAGGAGAGCCCTCCCCTCTGCAGACAATCAGAATTGTGATGTCGTATCTTCGGAACATCCTCAGGGATAATCCCTAGACCATCGCCAATAGCCCATTGTGCAGCTCTAGTGCGACGTAAATAACCTACCTACCTTTATATCTTTACATCTTGACACATTCCTTCACATTTCATATTTTCATGTATAATGTTCCAAAATTTGTTGACCTACCTTATTCGGCATGTAACATCTGTAAATTTATGCTACGTAACATTCTTCTGATGCAGTTTGGAGCTCTGTAAACAGCACATCTTAACATCTGTACAATTTTCGACTTCTGTATTCCCTGGATGCCTCTTGTGTGGCTGGGTCAAGCTACTCTCTATATAAAGTTCTCAATTATTAAGAGTAATTTAAGTAGCTAAGCTATTAAAAAGTAATTAAGGTAGTTGTCCAGGGTGCAGCCTTTTAAGTGATAGTTCTGGGCTGTTATCTACAGATTTAAATGGTTCACCACTTTGGAAAAACCTTTTGTGTTTTCAGAATATACCTCAAAATTTATGTCAGTGAAATTTTAGGTCCATAATAAATAAATCATTATTTGACATTTCCATTTTCAAATTCTCCTTACCTGCTTTTCATTAACACGACAAACAATTTTCAAATTTTGCACTTACCTGCTTTTCATTTACACGACAAACAATTTTCAAATTTTGCACTTACCTGCTTTTCATTTACGCGACAAACAATTTTCAAATTTTGCACTTACCGAACTTAAAAAAATATATTGTTATTAAAGAAACGAAAGAAAGATTTCTGTAATTATGCATACGCAGTATATTTTATTTTATTTAACTCTAGATTGCCCAAGGAAGTCATTTTGACTGCTTCTTAATTTCAATCAGAAAACCAATTATGTATATAATGACACAATTTCTCAGAATTTCGTGACTTTTATAATTATTTTTATTGTTGATATATTTACTAATGACTTGTTATATAACTGAAAATAATATCAAAAATATTAAAAATTAATTTTAAACAAATTTCTTTATTCATTAGTTATTCTTACACAATGCAGTCATTTTGACTGCTTTTGGGCAATTTAGGTATTTCAGTCTTTCTAGTGTAAATAATCGTCATTGGACAGTCAACCTAATTTTCTGGTTTACGACTACTAATGTTCAATTCCGTAACCTTGTAATTTTGGCCACAATCGAGAGGACAAGGGAACTCCTGGATCAAGAATTGAGAGAAATTTGCCTTCGTGAAAGACTTTTTGATGGAACTAACCCACATTTTCGTTACATGGAGAGGAAGACCATGAGAACCTCCCATGGTTAGCCTGACTGCAAAATGACTCTTCCCCATGATCCGTTTACCTCTGGGGGTACGTCAAGTCAGCACTGTGGTCGGTTGAAGCCGGATGCGGTTTTATATCGACCAGCCATTGCTGGGATCGAACTCGATTCACCTCATAGAAAAGCGAACGCTCTATCCCCTGATCCATCGCGACTCAAATGCAGTATATTGCAGAATTCAATACTTGCGTTCATTCTGCAAATAGCCGGTGCTGCAAATACTCCCAAAAGAATCATCCGTGTTCTGGTATTCATCGAATTTATAATAGGAATTATTTATCAGTCTACGGAATTAACTAGTTTTTATTAATATTAAAAGATTGTAATCGATGTTCAGATGCAAACAAAAAAGGAAGTGAAGTGAAATACTTTAAATTATTGAAATATTTAAATTAATTAAATTAATTAATAATTGATTAATAAAGAACTATCTAAGTAAATAAAGTAATAATTATATAAATTAACAATTAAAAAATTAATTAAATATTACTAAGTTAACTTAATTAAATAACTAATTAATTAATCAAACTAATTAATTAATCAAACTAATTAATTAATGTAGTTTAGAGCAGTGTTCCCTACCTTTTTATCACCGCGGACTTATCTACGTTTGATAATTTTACCTCGGACCGCTGGGGGAGGGGAATTGATTGCTTATATTTTAGATTATTTTGATTTATCAATTTTAATTTAATTGTATTTAAACATGCCTTCAAAATAAAATATAGTTACACCAAAAAATAGATATAAAGTGATTTAACATATATATTTACTTACTAAGATTTTAACTACATTTTAACTTACTTAAATCAATGAATCACGATTTTTGAGAGAAGACGAAGTTCTTCATTAATTCCAATGTAAATTTCGCTCCGCGCTTTCGTGTTTTATTTATGATATTTACAGTTATGATGATTGATTTTTTTATTCAAGCTAATTGAAAGAAAAGACAGTTGCAGTGGTTTTCTCACCCTTTTTTTTACTTTTTAAAACATTAAAAAATTTATATCACTACCTTCGGAGGCCCCCTTTTTTTAAATTAATAAAATTGTAATAAATAAAATTTTAATAACAAAATTGTAAAATTTTTTAATTTGGGGTATAATTTTATCCATTTGATCCGATACCATTTGATCCATGGACCGGGAGTTGGGGAACACTGGTTTAGAGGATATAGATAATTAATAATTGTTCTGAATAGAATTGGAATAGTTTGCTTTATCGTATGTTTATTTTATAACTGCAAAACCAGTTGAATTAGGGTTTTGAGACTAAGACAGTAGGTGCAAGGCACTGCAAATTTGATCGTTCAAACATTTTTATCGTCTCCTTGGGAGGAATGCTTAGAAAAAATGAACTTTTGTCATACGATTACCATTACTCATTGTTGCAATTTAAACTACAGATGTTTCTTCTGATTAAAGTGATATTTGCTAACCCACGGTTTCATTGAGTTAAAAACAAGTTCCTCCAGTTTAATGAATGTTCTTTAGCAGTCATATTTATCTATGGTTTACTATGCTGTCAATGTATGAGTAAATGCAAATAGAGGGTTGACATCAGCAAATTAGCATCTGAACCCCAATTAACAATCTGAAATCAAACATTTTTTTTGTTTATAGTTTTGATTATGAAACGTGTATCTGTGAACTTAAATCATGCAAAATCAACAAAATTTTTAATTAAAAAAAATGTATACTTAAGCGCCAATTTATCTTGAAAATTACTCGATCTTGGAAAATCTTGACAATCATGGGTTTGCTGTGATCATTAATTTGTAGAAAGATTTTCAGTAAGTCATGAAACTGAGTATAGCTAGTTTTTTCTTTGATTTCTAAAACTATAATTTAAAATCTAGTAATGTAAAGTCACAGGAAACATGATAATAGGAATTGAAATTATTTAAATGTTTTAATTGTTTTGGTATATGATTTTAGGTTCTGTGTATCGTCGCAAATTATTAATTAAGATGGATTTATTAATTATTTACAGTTATATTTTTCCCTGTTCAAAGAAGGGGTATTATACTAGCTTCAAGTGAGATCATAATCTTTTAAGTTGTAATGGAAGAATATACATTTTATTTTTATTTTGTAATGTGTAAAATTAACTTTTATCCGATGCCATAGTTATAACATAAACATTGCCTTACTTTTGTCAAGGAAAATCACTTTTTTCGCATAGATAGAAATTGATAGCGTCTTTATTATGAAAAAAAAAAACACTTTAATGAGAACCGATTGAACCCCTTATACGAGGGAGGCAAATAAATATATTATAAACAAAGCAGTTGGAAGGTTCAGTTTATTACTCGTTGTCTATTTTTGCACTGACTATTCTGACTCAAAAGACAAAAGAACTCTTAATGTTAATATTAAATGAAAATCCCCTTCCTGTTTAGAGTAGAGTGAATAAAATGAACTAGGATTTGCGTTAAACGGAAAGGAAAACCATGTACTTGCCACGTTCAACTTCACGGTTAAGAGATTTTCACCTAATGCATTTTCTTTTCTATTATGGTTGGTGCAGCCGGGAATTGTTTGTGAGAACCAAATGATTTTTCGAAAGTTATATACTAGAAAGATGGTTTTAAAAAATTCGATTTCATGTGTTATCATTTTCTTGAACCCTTTGTTTAAACTGTAGTGATCATAAAAAGTTTTTGTAAAAGATTTATAAAAAGTTGGTTTAAAATAAGGAATGATTTTATAGGTTTTATTGCCCTCTGTGTCTAAACTGCTGAGACGATAAATTAGCAAGTTATATATATATATATATATATATATATATATATATATATATATATATATATATATATATATATATATATATATATATATATATATATATATATATATATATATATATATATATATATATATATACTCTTTGCAAATAGAATAGGCCTTCCAAAGATACACGATTTCTTCACTCTCCACACTTTCCCTCTTTCCGCTACCATAGTTTCAACAAATATTGTTCAAATTATGTATAAATAAAAATTATTAAATGTAAACTTATAAAAGTTATTTTATAAGGAAAAAATTTTTGATTAAAAGATAAATTAATAATTGTTTGAGAGCTAGCTATAACCTGATTTTAGAGGTCCTGAACGAATAATACCGGATATGTATGGTAATAACTAAAAAAAAAAAAACTTTTTTTCTCACTAAAATTTTATTTCTTTAGTTCATTTTTATAATGAACTTTCATATCGTCGATCTTTTTTGGAGCAAAAAGTACGCACATACTATTCATGTTTTATAATTCAGAAAATGTTTCGTATATTGTGTATTTATGTATTGATTTTACGCATTTTTATACAGACTGTATCGGAGCAAAATTTGCAATGATTCACGATTCGAATCCAGATGCTCGAAGTTGACAAACGATGCTGAGTATGGTGCTGATTGGTGTGAATGTTTAGGGGGAAGGTGGTGCAAAAATGGTGTTCTGGATGACGTTAAAGTATGTAAACCTTATAAACATATTTACTCAATATGATTGTCTTTTATTTACAGTGTTAACAGTATTCCGTTATATAAAACAGTATATTGTTATAATTAAAAGCATATGACTCGTTATAGTTAACAGTATATTGCCTGTTGTGACATGCATATTGTGTATGTCAGGCAATATATGGATATTTTGGTTTAATTTTTTTTGTATTAAAACAATATACAATTATATTACATTATACTTGCATATACTATACAATTATAACTTGTATTATATAATGTTATAGGATGATAAATTTTATTGATACACTGTTATTCTATTATAACAGTATGGTTAATAAAATTTATTTTAATAAATATTGATTATTTTTTATTAATTAATTTACAAAGAAAATATTTGATTTGAAATATAAATAATTTTTCCAATTCCCCAGTGGTTTTATCATTTACCATTATTCTCTATTCTCGCGTCTATTATAACAATATAGCTGATAAATTTTTTTTAATAAATATTTATTATTTTTATTGATTAATTTACAAAGAAAAAATTTGATTTGAAATGCAAAAAAATTTTCTGCTATTTAAAATTATGTACCGTTAAATGATAGAATGTAAAATTTGGACGAAATCGGTCGCATTTTTTCTGAATTAAAAGCCATATTTTAAGCTTTCATTTCTCAAGAACTATTACATTATTCAATTATTCCAATTACACAGACAAAAAAGAAGTAAAAGTACATACATCTCATAATTCTGGATTTTATTTATCAATATTATATTAAACAATTAAAAATAATAAAAAGCCATTAATAATTATTTTTTGCATCAAATTATCTTTGCAAAGAATTTTTCGATTGTGCGCAGACACTTTTCGATTAACTTAAAAACTTTTGAAGTGCGGTGAAACATGCAAAAAGTGAAATTAACATCAAAGGGCCCAAATCTTGAATCGCTTTTCTGCCTGAAATTTTGGTGTCATAGTTTCGAGATAACGGCTGTCACCTTAACCCTATTTTGATTATCAAAAATTAAAATCCGGCGAAAAAAGGTATGTTTATTTAGATTAAGCACGATTTTGCGCCTGATTAGATTGCTTCAATTTTTTAGTTATTCCTTAAAATTGTTCTAAAAACGAAAAAAAAAAAACTTTATTAAACATAAGACAGATTGCATGAATCTGAAATTTAATGTTCATTATTTCTTTATGAACATGATTTTATACATTTTTTTTTAAAAATTATAAATTAATTATTAAATATTTTTATTTATAAATTTGATATAAAAAATAAATTAATAATTGAAATTAAGTATTTAATTAATAGTTAATTATCAATATGTTAGTTATGAGGGGAAAAATGCAACTAAGTATCCGATGTAAATTAAATAAGCTATCGTTAATACTTTAGTTACAATCTTCATAAACACCAGAATTGCATTGCATTATCAATTGTTTTTTGCTATAATTTAAATAAGAGAATGCCAATTTTCCAAAAGCATTCTTATGCATTGGAAAACCCAGTTCAACATCAACACTTGTTATTTTAGAAAACTTAATATGATAAGAATGAAGTCAGAATTTACAGAAATTGCATAGAAAAGAAATTACAAACAACTTATTCTTAAAATGAAAAATATTATTTAAAATTAATAAATTATTACTGAAAATTATGAATAATACCCTATAAAGGAAAAAAAACACAGATACATTTATCATCTGCATCCAAGGCTTAGCTATCACTAATTAATTGGAATCTATAAGAGAACAGAATCTATAATTAATTAGAACCTTTAACTTTATCAAAGGCTGAACTAAAATAAATTAAATGAATCTTCCAAGCAAAAAATCTTCAATTGCTACTCAATGTTGGAATCTTGGGCATAAGTTCAATTTCGAAAATGCTGGAATTATATCCATCCTATCCTCGCCGGCTCATTTTGATACCATGGATTCTTAATTTATTCATTTGAGTGTTGATTCCCTTGTTAATGACACTAGTTCCTCCCCACCTCCTCCTCTCTGGAAATATATTTTATCCTGATTTTCTTCTTGGCCACTGTGTTTTTTTTTCTCTTGTTCTGTTTTTCATTTTTCCCCTCTTAACTTCAGTGGTTTTTTTAATTTTCAATTCTTACGTTTATTCTTCAATTTCTCGTTGGCAATTTTATGTCTGTTTACAAATAATTTTTGCTTCGAGACATCCAGTCTTGAAAATGGGCACCGATTTTTGATGCGCTCGAAATGTGCCGATTTCCATTTTGTTTAATTTTGAAGCGCATGAAGTTTTACACCAGGGAACAAGGGAGAAATTTGTTTGTGACCGTTTGTTAAAAGGCTATTTTATTACCTATACTCCTCTGAAGGAAATTCTAACTGAACTCTAGTGATCCGCGGAGCTCTACATACCTAAAACTAATCCTCAACGTCAGATAACATATTTAATTTCGACATTAAGAAACGTGTTCCAGTTGCCCAGGCAAATGAAGAATAAGGGCAATCATATTTAAGAATTTAAGTTAATTCATAATTTAATTTTACAAGAAAGCGTTGTTTTCACTGCTTGTTTGGGTTGTTTAGATTGAAAGAGATCTATAATTTGTTTTGCATGTGTAATGTGCCGAAAAGAAAAAAAAATGGACCATCCTGAATAATTTTTGACCTAACGATCGGGTCTTCACGTTCGAGGATTCATATTTAAGTTACGAAATAAAATACAAAAACGCACTTTTTTGGAATAAACAAACTCTTTTTTAGACGGATTCAGATTTTAGATCCTCAAAATCAATCAATTAGATCCTCTTGCCGCAATCTGGGAATTATGATCCCAATAGTTTGGTTAGGAGAACCGTCAAAATTTTAGACCCCTTTATGTTAATCCTATTTTCTTCGCCCTGTCTCGAGAAGTATTAAAACGAATTGAAAAAATTTTTGCACGCAAAAATAAAATTAGACTATTCTAAGGTAATTTCAAGTAAAAAATTACCTAAAGTAAATACTTATTATTTCATTTAATAATAGTCGAAAGAATTTTGAATTGTAGGGTACACAATTTTTAACATCATTTTAAAGAATGAAATTTTACGTGACAAAATATAAAATTTGAGGGAAATCGGTCAATAGTTCCTCAGAAAACGAATTTTAAAGAAGTCATATTTTCCCAATTTGATTTCTCAGGAACAATTTAACCGATTTCTTTCAAAATTTGCTCAAATAGCCCAAACTTGCATTGTTATCAAACACTAAGCTCCAGTAGACTCAAAAGCTCTAGATAGTCGGAAAGTGTTCGAAATTTTGATTGAGAATAAATTTTCTGTAGTAGTACTCTCTATTAACTGTGAACGTAGTGGTTAGAAAACAGTTGAAACTTGCATTATTATCAATTATTAAGTGTAGAAACTTAAGCTCTCTAGCTAGTCGGAAAGTGTTCAATATTTTGAGTTGCAAGATTCTATCCTTCCACACAAGAAAAATGAGTTTGTAAAATTTCTTTTCTGTTTCCTGAGTTTTATTACAATTATTTTAAACCCTATGTGTATCTAATTAGTGTTTCATTTATGATTTTATTAGGTTGTTGATTGGCAACTCTACAGAGAAATTAATATGATGGAGTACAGTGAGTATGAAATGTTGTTACAGGATTTTGAGGAGTTTTTCGATTACTGTACTATTTATCAGGGGAGTGAAGATAAAATTTTCACCAAGTGTGAGTAAGTATGATTATCAACTAATTATATCAGCTAATTATACAAATGGAATTGTAAGCTAAGCTTAGAAACTCATTAGGTAGTATAATTGTGGCTGGATCTAAATATATTTCATATTGCAGCACGTTTATTATATATGCACCAAATTTTATTCTACATATTATTGTACATTTTGGTTACCTACATTTGTTCTACCATAAAAAATGTTCTTTCTCCCACTTCTAAGCGTTCGAACGCTTTGAGAACAGATACCCGTAGTTATCAGTATTACATTTTTAAAATGGTTAAATATATTTCAGGTGTTAAAGTTCCAAATGGTTTTTAACTTATAATGTAAACTAATTACTATTATATGTGTGAATGAGTTATTTTTAAATTTTGAGAAGCTTTAATACTTCTTCATAGCTATTATAAAAATTTTGAAAATTTTTTGAAATGTCTAAAAGAAGTAAAGACTTTGTTAAAAGTCTAGGTAAGGACTTTGCTCATTTTGACAAACTTTTATTAATCATTTAAAATTATTTTGTAGCATGAAAAACTATGAACACGTGCGTTGCCCAGGTGAAGATTCCACAATGGGTACTTGCTGGACTCTTAATACAATAATTGGACAACCAGAGGCAGAACCTCGGAAAGTCCTCTCAAATGCCCGTAAGTTCCTTGAATGACAGTGCGGAAAATTAAAAAGCAAACAACTTAATAACTTTAGATCTAATCAGTGGATTTTCATATATTAAATTAAAATCTTAATCATTGGTAGGATTAATCTTAAATATGCTGAAATATTTGCGCAGACAATATTATGAGTTACAAAAACAGGCACAATACATTTTGTTCCCAATTAATCATACATTTCTCCAGACAGATTTGGATTCTTGCCCTTCAAATTATTATTATTTTTTAACGACAGGCACTGAACTGTCGTTTTTTCTTGGAAGATGTCGGAAGCGTTGCTCATTTAACGTTACTCGGTGGGCATCAGTGAATCTAAGCCACCGAGCCGAATTATTTGATTATATTAAAAAGTTCTTCAGGGCCGCCATTGCCTGGTGAGTAGGTCATTGCGCTCATGTACAAGTGGCCGTAAGTTATATCCCCATCGAGCAAAGACTCCCCGTGTAGCAAATGGTGACTGGTGCACGTTAAATCTGCCAGGTCAAGTCCTCTATGTTCCCATAACAAATCATACCTCTAGGAGTACTGAATTGGAGATTTTTCGTTCTCTGGTTCAGGTCAAAATTACGATCTGAGAATGAATGAATGGATGTATGAATGGGTTCACCCTATAAACCTGCTGTGACATGTGCATGGCTGAAGTCGTATTCCTTTCAATAGATGGCACCACTGAGAAACAAGAAACACACACTCTGCCTTCAATTCGCTCGGTTTCTCCAAGCAGCTCTGCTGATATAGGCAAGTTGCATTGCAACAATAACAAAATGTTCTAGAAGTATTATGGAACGTGCAAAAAGGGAAATTATTAATCAGGAGCACAAACGTTTGACCACTGATTATAAACCATAAGAATAATATTTTCCAGATTGCGGGTAATCCCCATCTTTTGAGGGCAAGCAATTCAAAATCATAAAAATAGGCAGAGAAAGTATGCTTTTGTGTCTAATCAAGTTTATAAAAATATCATTTGCACAAATATTCTAACATATTTAATGTTTGTCCTTCAAACCACCAAGGCTGTATGTTTGTTAGCATTAGAAAATGCAATCATAAGATCATAAGTTATAGAGGTGACAACTTTTTTGTTTTGTACACTGTGCATATACGCCGTAATATAAATTGTTCAAATAGTATATCAAATTAAAAAGTATTTTTTATTTTATAACCGTTGTTGAACTGCCGACCCAATTTTTGGGTTTACGACTACTTATGTTCGAATTCGAAGCCTTGTAATTTATAACTCAATCTAGAGGACAAGAGAATTGGGAGAAATTTGTCTCCGTGGAGGAATTTCTGATGGAACTAACCCGCATTTGCGCTTCATGGAGAGGAAAACCACTAGAGCCTCCCACTGCTAACCTGACTGCAAGGGGCAATGTATCTGTTATTTGCAAAATAACTACATTTTAAAAAACTATGATTGCTATACTTGGTCATTGTATTAAGTTATTTATGCTATTACACGCCAAACAAGCTGCTTAACTTCTTTTTAAAATTATTTCTGGCAAAAAAAATTGCAAACATACTAAAAATGAAGTTTTATGTTTTTATATTTAATGATCTTTAGTTGATCAACTAATTTACGAAACTTAAGTGTAGTTATGCGTGTCTTTTCATTGGTAAAAAGTAAGTGGAAATAAACGTGTGATTATACATTTAACCCGGCGTAGATACCTATAACTCTTTTTGGACAATTTTGAAGGTGCTTGTCGTAACCGTCTAACTAAGATACAAGGGTTCAGCGCGTAACTAAGAAAGTTTTGTCTAAGGTGGACAAATTTGTCATGTCATAAGAGTAAGAAATTAAATTCTGGCATTCATTATAATAAAACATCATTTTATAGGTTTAACTATAGTGGTATTTCCACATGCTGAGGAATATTCAACGGAAATCAAATCTGTCACAGCACAGGTCGCTATTCACAATCCTCGACAGATTGTCAATCCATATACCAATGGATTCCACATGAAGGTCAACACGAGGCAAGACTTTCGACTGAAAAAGGTAATTTTAAAAATTATTTTTTTAACTATTGAGGTCATCATAGCAATACTCAACATTATCACTCATGTATTTGTTACCGCCTTTAAAAGTTAAAAACATATGCTTATGCGTTTCAGGTTGTGAAAAAACTTCTCCCCGCCCCTTACGAGACAAACTGCGTGGATTATGTAGAAAGATGGAAATCAAGAGGAGGACGTGGCCCCACTAACCAAAAAGTAGGAAATTTACGGCATTCCGTTAGCGTTTTCTTAATTATATACTTTTACAATTCTTATCAAAAGGAATAAAACAGTACCATGAGCAAAAATATAAATATTTAATTTGATTAAAAAAAAGTTATTAGAATTTGACAAATCACTGCTGAAGAGAATCACGTGAAAAGCAGTTTGTTCTCGGATGGAACCGAAATGCTGTAGCGTAGGAGGAAGATTATTACCCATTGGAACCCATTATTACCTATTGGAAGATTATTACCATTTATGGCTTGCGCACTTTATTTGGATGTCATCACACTTTTCAACTGTGTTCACGAGTAATAGTAAACAGTGCACATGCGTAGTCATCGCATGCATTGCTATGGCGACCACTGCTGTTTGATAATTTTTTTAGAATTCTTTTTTTCTTTTTATTTTCACCAGCAATCATTCTTAATGTATTTGCATAATAATTTAAAGTATTTTTATATTCTTTTTACTATTAACTTTTAATTACCGTCTTGACGGTGATTTTAATATAAATATGAATAGTGAAGAAGGAGAAGTATATTGTGATGTCTTGAAACACGCATATAGCCGGGATTTGAAAACCAATCCGACGATGAAACAGTTTTTGCAACCCATGATTTGAAATGTTGTGGCGTTTATCAGAGTCAAACCAGAAAAAAAAAAGCATTTGACCAATGGGTAACCAGCGATCGTATTAAAGCAATCACAATATTCTTTTAAAATTTTATTATATTTATTGTGAGGATACCCTATCGATTTCAAGCAATAATCAGATTTATTTTGATGCTTTTAAATTCTCCTATGTGATTCACTTCAGAAATGAACGTCTCATTTTAATATCTTTTTATGCGATTTTAAAATTATTTTTATTTTGAGTAGGATTCTAAACATGTCTTCTAAATATAGTGATTAATGAAGATTGTATATTTCTTTATATCTTATGCTTTCCAGTTTTATGGGAACTTTAAAACCCGTGTTTCTTTCTGTAGAATATGATTAATACTGTTTTCTAATATATTTTTCTGCTATGATGACGGCGCGTTTTTCGTTGTTGTCATTTAATGCAAATGCCTGTTTAAGATTTTTTTTCGCGTATTTAATAGGTTTTTATTAAATTTTTTGCTTTAGGTTAGTATTCTACATATTAAATAGAGGGAATTCTTATGCACAATATATGTTATACATGATGTGATTATTCATCAATAAGATTTTGTGCTTAAGTATGAGTAATACATCTACTCTTCTGTATAATAAACTTACTTTTTTGATTACATTTTTTTACCAATATTTTAAAATTGTGTATTAACCCCTCTCTTCTCATTCCCGTCAAAATAACTCGGTGATATTTCACCCTACATCTGCCACTCCCGTGATTTTTCCGAGATTTAGTGTTCATAAGTAACGTGCCAAAAATATAAAACAATCTATACTTTTTTGTCCGGTATCATTTTTATTTCTCAGTTTATACACCAGATGGCAGTATTGACTATTTGCAAAAAGTATTGTGATTAAAGGTTGTTTATTTTAAACCAGATATAAGCACATATCATTATACCCATCTAAAAATTAACATCATAAATAAAAATGTATGCATACATTGTGCATACACTTAATTTTATACAATTTTCTTGAACAAAATACTAGGCGCTTTATGACCGTCTTCATCAAAATTATGTGACTATGGGGTTAAAAGGAAGTAAATTAGTTATTTTTCGCCCAATTTAGACTTTTTTTTTATCGGGGCATCAAATTGAAAATTTTACCATGAAAATAACACAGCTTTTAGAACAAGATATTGTAAATTTTCTACTATTTCTTAGGAATGCGATGGAGAATGTCAGAAAAACGTCAGCTTGGAGGTATATGGTGGTTGCCTTAGTCAGTATTTCTATGTTCCCGGAAACGAAAGAAGATGTGGGGTAGATGGTAAGTAATGGAGAATAGTTAATGGTCAGAAAAACTAAACTATTTTGTTCTTAACTGTAACTTCGATTACTTATTTCAAATGTAATTAACTTCGATTATACAATGAATGCAATGAAGAATGTCAGAAAAACGTCAGCTTGGAGGTATATGGTGGTTGCCTTATTCAGTATTTCTATGTTCCGGGAAACGAAAGAAGATGTAGGGTAGAAGGTAAGTAATGGAGAATAGTTAATGGTCAGAAAAACTAAACTATTTTGTTCTTAACTGTAACTTCGATTACTTATTTCAAATGTAATTAACTTCGATTATACAATGAATGCAATGAAGAATGTCAGAAAAACGTCAGCTTGGAGGTATATGGTGGTTGCCTTAGTCAGTATTTCTATGCTCCGGGAAACGAAAGAAGATGTAGGGTAGAAGGTAAGTAATGGAGAATAGTTAATGGTCAGAAAAACTAAACTATTTTGTTCTTAACTGTAACTTCGATTACTTATTTCAAATGTAATTAACTTCGATTATACAATGAATGCAATGAAGAATGTCAGAAAAACGTCAGCTTGGAGGTATATGGTGGTTGCCTTAGTCAGTATTTCTATGCTCCGGGAAACGAAAGAAGATGTAGGGTAGAAGGTAAGTAATGGAGAATAGTTAATGATCAGAAAAACTAAACTATTTTGTTCTTAACTGTAACTTCGATTACTTATTTCAAATGTAATTAACTTCGATTATACAATGAATGCAATGAAGAATATCAGAAAAACGTCAGCTTGGAGGTATATGGTGGTTGCCTTATTCAGTATTTCTATGTTCCGGGAAACGAAAGAAGATGTAGGGTAGAAGGTAAGTAATGGAGAATAGTTAATGATCAGAAAAACTAAACTATTTTGTTCTTAACTGTAACTTCGATTATACAATGAATGCAATGAAGAATGTCAGAAAAACGTCAGCTTGGAGGTATATGGTGGTTGCCCTAGTCAGTATTTCTATGTTCCGGTAAACGAAAGAAGATGTAGGGTAGAAGGTAAGTAATGGAGAATAGTTAATGATCAGAAAAGCTAAACTATTTTGTTCTTGACTGTAACTTTGATTACTTATTTCAAACGTAATTAACTTAGATTTCAGCTTTTATTTTAATGAAGTTACCACTCAATTATTCTCACGAGACAAATTCTCATGTTCAAACAATGAAAATAACGTTCAAGTTGCTAGTTTTCGAAGTATGCTTGTCTTAAGGATTCTTAAAATTGATTGGATTGATAAGGATTCTTAAAATGTACATAATATATGGCCTTTATGGAACACTCTCCTTTTATTGCTCTAGCTCATCAGAAAGAGGTCGGAAATTTAATTGACGATATGATGATGGAGGGATATGCTGATGGATGATTCTTTGATGGCAATTTCGTATAAGATGAACCTTGCATTGTCATAAAGTCACAATATTTTAACAGAAGTTTGTGTCGTTTAGTTGGTTTGATCTGATCAGATCGCAAGATACAAATCTGAAATCGTTACAAATCGAAAATCAAATCAATAAAAATGATATAAAAATTAGAATGACATTAATGATTTCAAAATTATTTACAGAACTTTTTGGCGCTTCTAAACTCCGCAACGAATATTCTTAAATTCCAGATCAAACGATTTTTTGATGATACAATTATCAGTACCTAATAATGAATAATTTTAATTTTGTGTTTTGATTATTCTGTATTTGATAAGAAAATTTGAAGAATATGCCTATATCTTTAAATTTTCGAAAAACAGCATTTATTTATAAGTTAAGTATATGGTTCATTATTTACAGTTATTCCAAAGGGTGATGTAATAGCTAAAATTGCAGAATGCCAGAAAAAGCACTGTAATCCAGCATGTTAGTGAGTATATTGTTTAATTGTTCTATAGCGTTTTATTGATAAACAGGAATAAAGTGTTATTTGTAGATGTTACCTTGAAAGAATAAAAAAATAAAACAAATGATTGAGGTAGATTTGAATTATCCAAATAGTTTGTACAATTGTTTGTCTGATTAACGAATGTAGTTTCTCATTTTTATACATCTAAGCTGCCGACCAAAATTTAAGGTTTTTATGTGTGTCATACTAAAACGAATGAACCTAGCTAACTACTAAATACATAAACGAACCTAGCTAATACTAACATACTAAAACGAATGAACCTTCTTGATTTCTCCATTGAAATTCAGATGAATCCATACACTATCATGCATTGCAGCAAAAAGCAAGATTCTGCAGAAATCTTTTCTTACAGAAAAAAGTACTTAAGTGTGCTATGCAAAAAAATGCCTTTGAAAAATCTAAGATAGGTTCGAGTAAGAATTGTATCAATCTCTCACTGTAATGAATTGCTTACAATGAATTCTAGTGTTGCTAATTAAATTGTCATGGAGACGACGATATTAGGAAAAAAACTTGGCATGGAATAAACCTTTATTCCAGCTCATGTAACGAACATGGAGACCATCGTTATTCAACCATCGTTATGACCATCGTTTTTCAAACCAGTTGCAATACGCAAAACCAGCAGCAATGCAAAACAGGGGTGGATGGATTGTGTCCAACGCGTTTTCAGGTCATTAAACTTTCGTTTCTGCAATAACCGCTATCTCAGACATTGGAAAGCAGGTGGTGTGTCCAGTTTGTACTTTTATACGGAGAAAAAACCAATGATTCTTCATCAACCCACCACTGTCCGAGAAATCAATTATTGTAAGAACAAAAGTTTGATAGTCATTGGACAAATCATGTTGGATAGAATCTTAACCCTCTATGCCTTTGAAAATAGAAGTCCGTTAACTGGTTTGAATATAAATACGTGTTTAAGGAGTTCTGCTTTTGCTTTTTATGGAGGGCAGTACACTGCCACAATAAACCTCGTTATGGCGAGGAATTTTTGGACTGCGGATGATATTCGCAAGATTGATTGACCATAAAGATTTCCAGACTTGAATTCAGTACTGAATATTTCTTGACGAACACGTTGCTTCTTTGAGTCTTTTTCCTTGGTACTTACATCAGTTGCAACAAGAGTATTAATTTGAATTTTTTATAATATTCCACAAAAAACTCATTAGTTTTTCCTCGTGATATACTATATATTTTCCAGATATTTCCATTTTAAAGAATTTTTACTTCATTTTCCTTTTTAAATTACAGCATATTTTCTAAACTAAAATACGAAAACCAAAGGGATTTGGTAAGTTTTTGGTAAAACTAACAATTAAATATGGTTTTGAAATATATGACAAAATTTTTTAAAAGTGGTAATTTTATCCTGATACCTTTGAACATTATTCGGTTGAATTTACTTTTTAGTTTTTTTTTTAAATGTGCGCTGATAAGAACTTTCATTTCGAAAACCAAAGCTTCGGGCAAACGATTACCATACGAAAGAAAGAAATATTGAATGAATGGTTTAAATACCTTAAATTTTGGTTTGTAATTCCAGAATTTTTATGTTTCTTGACAGAATTGACAATACCTTACAGTAAGGTAATTTGAACATAATTGTTCCTCATGTAAAGGGTGAGTTTGAGAGATAGTTAAGTATGCCTGAATGAATCTTTTAAAATTACTTTAAATGGGTATTTTTAGATATTTTAATCCATTGCTTATTTCTCTAGGTATTTAAATACTTCCATAATTTTTGAACATCCTGTATAAATGATTTCTAAACTTAACCTTTTTTTGAAACAAATTATTGCCCTTTTTCTTTACATTTCTCTTGCGATGAAATTTGCCCAAGTGCAAGTACTGAAAAAATGCAGTCTGATTCAACTGGTTATGTAGAGTAGTTTCACAATCATTAAGCAATCAAATCAATTAAAAAAAAACAATGAAAAATATCATGAAAATAACTAATCAATCAAAATTTTCAATTTCCTTTGCAGTGATGAACATTATGAAATTGTAAGAGATGTTAGAGACAGACGCAGTCAAGTAAGTTCCATTGTCACAGTCTCAATTTTGTTTTCAGTTCTTATTCGAGAAAGATCAGCAAAAACGTAATAATAAGGAGCAACACCATTGTCGAAAATCTTTGAAAATTGGTCTTCTTTTCAAGCTTACAAAATTTGATAGGATATTCCTTGGAAAATAATTAATTAAAAAAATGAATTAATTTATAAAAGTGAAAGAATATTTGTAATACTAACAAAACGAGACCTTACTGTTAGAATTATCTTATGATTGAATATCCTGCTAAATCTTTAAGGAGATAAATTAAAAAACATAACGAGTTATTGAGTATACCATTTTTAAGTGTTAATAAAAAATCTTCATTTATTATTAACCGCACATAGTCTATTCGTTTTTAGTTATCTTCTTAAAAAAGTCTTACATTTATTTACTTTGTCCAACATTTGTCTTACATTTATTTACTTTGTCTAACATTTGTCTTACATTTACTTACTTTGTCTAACATTTGTCTTACATTTACTTACTTTGTCTAACATTTGTCTTACATTTATTTACTTTGTCTAACATTTGCCTTACATTTACTTACTTTGTCTAACATTTGTCTTACATTTATTTACCATTACTTACTTACTTTATTGAAGCTTTGTAGGATATTTTTTATTCTTATTGAAATTTGAAAAAAATTCTATAAAATGTAAAGCATAATAAGTTATAAGCAATTATTTTAAATTATTTATACAAACATGCTTTTAGAATTAATGAATGAAATTCTCAGAAGGAGAAGTAGTTTTATAGTTCTCACTCATGTAAAGTATTGCTCTCATTAAATGTTTGCAGTACATGGCAAGTTTTGAGTTTATAGTAGTTTAGAGTAATTTTTATTAGAGGTAGTGAGAGAAAAATCAGAGTTTTATTAAGTATAATTTATGAAAATTCCACACTAAAATTGCCCTTCATCCCTCTTTAGGCTGACTGTGGCTTTGATGAATTCAAATCTTTTGCGTAAGTATTCTGCTTAATTGCGTTAGACTTCAATGAAAACATTTTATGCATATTTACAGTTTTTTAACACTAGATTGGCTACGGAAGTCATTTTTAATCACTGCTTTTTAATTTCAACTAGAAAAACAATGATGTATATAATGACACAATTTCTTAATATTTTGTGTCTTTTAGTACAACATATAATTTTTTTTCTTGGTAATATTTACTAATAATTTATTGCAAATAATATAAAAAAATATTAAAAATTAATTTAAACAAATTTCTTTATGCATTAGTAAGAGAATACAAAATATTTAATTCTAAATTGACAAAACTATCTCTGAAAGAAGCGCGCTTAAACGCAGCAGAATTTTCAAAAGAAAGAATAAATATAGTAATAAAGAAAACGAAGGAAATAAAAATAAAAATACGACCACCGAAGCCGACGTCTTCAGCCTCGGAAGCCATAAAACAAAACCTTTTCTATTGAGAGAGAGGCCAATTTACTTTGGGCAATATAGGTATATACCAAGTTTCAGTCTTTCTACTGTTAAAGCAACCCTCTAATTCAACAGGAAAAAAGCTTGCTAACGCTCTTAGTTATATCAGTAATTGATTTATTCAAAAAATGTCTAACTTTGTTGATGCAATACTTTTAGAGTTATTAATAGGAGTTATTTCAAAATGAAATTTTATATATATATATATGCTCTCTCTATATATAAGTACTCTCCGTCGACGCGGAGAGTACTTTCACTTATCATGTCTTAATGTTTACGACTCCACCCTGATGTTTTATATCTGGAGGCTTCAGACTAGGAAAACAAACAAACAATGGCCTTAAGCCAGTATAAGTGCATGGTGCGGAGGTCGGGTGTTGAAACGTAGTATGTGCACAACGCCATTTTCGTTTAGGGATCATTAAGGGGGAATCTGAGATCATCGACAATAGACCAACAGTTTAATTTTAAATTTCTAAATTTTTCTCAACTTATTAAAATTTCTTAATTCTATTAAGATCTAAATACATTTTTCAATTATCGCATTTATTATAGATATTTACAAAAAATTAAAAAAATAACTTATTACTTAAGAGTTTGCAAATGTGTCATAAAAATGTGTTACAACTCTAAATAAAAGGAAGTTATATTAATTAAATTGACAGTTGTATTTTGCAAAAAAAAAAAAAAAAAAAAAAAAAAACTGGTATGGTACATGAATTTTTTATTTTATTTTAGACAAGATATAGGCATGTTTATATACCTAAATGGAATGGAAACAACGACATATACATATAGTCCCAAATATCAGGTAAAATGTTTCGATTGAATTTCTATGTTACTTTTAATTGCAAATAAACAATAAATTCGTTCAAATGTCCTTACTTAGCTTGTATTTCGTCACAATTCGTTAATTCTAGCTTGCAATTTGTTTTATCTTCAATTCAACTTTTTTTTTATCTTGAAATTTATCTTAATAAACTTGTTTCTCTCTATATTAAAAAATCGCAAAGGCTGCCGCTAATAGATCTGATTAGATCTGCTGTCAGTAATTAGATCTAATTAAAAATTGAAATGTGGAAATTGATACGATTTAGGCAACTTCGAAGGCCGTTCGAAAAAACTAGAATTAGGAGACTCTGAGTACCGTCCATGGTCTAGGGTATTGGGTAACTAGGATATCTAGGGTCTAGGTTATTTTTACCTTTCAGTATTAGCAATGGGGAATGTTAATTTTGTCTTCAAACGACATTACGTTGTGCATACAAATGGTGGATACTTTTGAAAACATTTTTATTTAGCGTTTATCGGTTTGCTGTGCCATCTATTGGTGATTTTTGTAACCAAATTTTAAACATAAAGAGTACATGGAGAAGTAATTTCCTAAGGGGAACGCCGCAAATCACGCTATACTGTCTCCTTCTGTTCATTTTGATAGGTTTTTCTATCGATTGGTAATTTTTGAAACGTGTGAAAGGATGATATTTATACTGTTTATGAAAACTATTTTGAAGCAAATAGAGTTACAGACAATCAGGGACTCAAAAAATCTGCCCTTAGAACATCTATTTTAAAATAAATTCAACAAGTTTAGTGAAATTTCAATGATAATTAAAAGCAATTATCTATATTTTAGAACATCGAAACGTTCAGCTACCTTGGAGGCTATGTTGGAATGTGGCTAGGAATCTCATTGGTAGCAGTATTTGACTTCCTAGAGACAGTCATCATCATGATGAGGTATCCTTTCAGGAAGCTCATGGAATCGAGAGCAAAGAAGGAAAGATTACAACACATCAAAAAGCTCCAGAGAGATTTATAACCACAAGAACTACCAAGAATTTTGTGGTGCACTTGTTCGAAATGCTAAAAAAATGAATAAAATGATATTAAGCATAGCACTAAATATGTATGTTATAGCTATTAGTACTTTAGCGAGTTAAAATGCATAATTAAGAACATACGCAGATAGGAATAGATGGCATTTTAAATGACATAAGTAATTAATATGTCTCTTTTCTTCTAGTTAGATATTAGTATGGAATAGAAAATAAAGATATTATACAAGGCGTAAACTAGTATTTCTTTATAAATAATGGTGTACACGTGTAAATTTCTGTCTATCAGGCAATTTGCAAAAACTTTCACCGAATCGTTTCATTTTGTTACCAATGGGCCGATCAATACTTAAGACAGATTTTGGCATGGGCCGGTGAGAGAAAGGGAATCAGGCGAGAAATGCTCTTTGAAATGCTCTATTTCTTGTTTCCCTAGCAGAAGACGGTGTTAAACTTTATGGCGGGAGGAGTTCTTTTTATATATACACCATATACTATAAATAAATAAATAAATAATTTCATCATTTCATATACAAAGTTCAAATTGTAGTGAAAGCAAGGGAAAAATTACAGAACAATGAAAAAAGGGGGAAAAGAGAAAAATAATAATAAATATAACAAAAAACCCGGAAGAAATAAAACGTATAAAAAGGACAAAAAGTCTTAAAAAATCTGGAAAATAAAAGATATAATCTTTTCATCAGCTCACATGATTATATCCGCTAAAAGAGTGCCTTCTAACATTGCATCAATATAACCAAAGTAAAATATATCAATACAATAGTATGAGAAGCACTTAAATATATATATATATATATATATATATATATATATATATATATATATATATATATATATATATATATATATATATATATATATATATATATATATATATATATATATATATATATATATATATATATATATATATATATATATATATATATATATATATATATATATATATATATTTAAGTGCCCCGCGGTGAGGAGGATATAATGAACTTTTTTCTGTCTTCGACTGATTCCCCCCCCCCATTTTCTTCGTAATAATTTTGAAATTTCTACTTCAAAATAAATACATATACCGATTTTTAAAACCATCTATAGAAACTACTTTTATGTGCTCGAATGGCAGGTTAGACAGGGTTAAAAAGCGGAATAACAGAAATTCGAGAAAAATTATCTGAGAGTCGGGAAGTGTTTCCATATCTGATGTTGAGGATTGCTCATCAGCTAAAGATTAGTAATTTTTATTTGTACGCAAGACGTAGAGAGATGAAAAATAACAAATTTTTTGCTACTACATAATATTTTTCAGTCATTTATATGAATATAATGTAATAAAAGGGAGGAGTTTAGGGACCATTAGTGAAATCGCCTGCGTAACGGATATAGTGAACTCTCGGTTATAGTGAACCGAAATTAAGGTCCCTTGAAGGTTCACTATAGCGGGGTTTGACTATATATATATATATATATATATATATATATATATATATATATATATATATATATATATAACCCCTCAAAAGCTCAATGATATTGAGATCAGGGGACTGAAGACACCACGTTAGATGTTTCACTTCATCATTATGCTCATTTAACCATGTTTGAACACAGTGAGATGTGTGAACAGGGGCGTTGTCATCTTGGAACATAGGACGTTCTCCCGGAAAGAGAGTACGAAGCATAGGGTGAAGATGATCTGCGAGAATGCTTTGGTAATGGTCCATTTTGACCATCCCCTCAAGAAAACGAGAGGCCCCAATCCACGGTCAAATATAACTCCCGACACCATCACAGAACCACCTCAATGTCTCACGGGTTGAACCAGGCTATCAACATGAAATGCTTCTGCCGGTGTTCGGCACACGAACACACGACCGGTGGTCTGGAATAGTGTAAAAGAGGATTCATCAGACCATATGACTTGTTCCCATTGCGGTTGTGTCCATTTTAGGTGGTGTTGGCACCACTGTTGTCTGTTCAAAGCATTTCGAGCTGAAACTAACGGTTTTGGAATAGCTGCTCTGCCATAAGTATTAGCAGCATGCAACTCATGTTGAATAGTTTTCATGGATACGGGGTTCTGAAGATGGGTATTCATCTCGGACGCTATCACCGGTAGTGTAGTCTCGTGTTTTCGAGCGACTATCACGGTCCACCCGTCTATCACGGTCCGACAACTTCGACTTCCTGCCGCTGTTGTGCTTCGCAGAAGACACCTTACCCAAATTTGTGTATGCCGATAGACTCCTTGATCCAGTGATTCTTGAAACACCCACAAGGCTCGCTGTTCTGGACACGGACGCTCCAGCGAGGCTAGCTCCAATTATCATGCCTCTTTTAAGGTCAGAGAGGTCGGACATAATCTCGCTTTGCTAGGTACAGATTTTTCTCATGGAACTCTCACACTGCTAAATGCTAGACTGATACCTTTCATTTCGTCACCACTAGGTGGCACACTCTTGCGACATATGCCCAACCGTTTATTAAACGGTTGAAGGACGACTCCATTCTTTCACAGGTGCTCCTATTATTTTGTCCTATACCTGTATTTCCTGAATATATTATCGTACATTTTTTATTAGTGCAAAAAAATGAACAGAAATGTTAATTCATTCACTTTTATAAATCTGAAATAATATAGACAGAATGAATTGGAAAAAAGTACTCAAATAGGTTAAGAGCCCAGGAATAAATAAATAAATAACTTTTACGTAATTGATATATTTATGAGTTAACGCCTAACAATCTGATGATATAAATAGTAGTTTCTGACCTTTTTAACAAAAGTTTAAAAATGCAGAACAAACCAATGATACATAAAACGTGAAAATTTTTCTTCTTCACCCAATCGTCAGTAGAGGTAAAAAGGAGAGAAGGCGACAAACCCGTTTCAAGTACCCTGTTGTGTTGTTTTTGTTGCTGTTTTTTCCTTTTAAGACATGAACCGCGCGTAACCAGGGGGTTGATTTAAATCATGGAAGTTGGACTTCCTCTATGTATATTCTTTGCTTGAAATTCACCCTGCTTCTGATCTATGGGTACCAGGTCTGGGAAGTAAAACAGGACTGAAGCACAGTGCTGACCACATACTGTTTGTCATGAAATTGTGGAGTCTTCTAACTTTCATAATTTTCTTGGCCCTCACCGGGCTGTTGCGGGAATGCTATTTTTTACTTGAATAAAACTATTATTAGTAAATTTTAGAACAAATCTTTCGAAGAAGTTAAAAAGCTACTAATAATATATAATAACATTTCTCTCTGCTTCACAAAATTATGAAAGCAACAGCAGCAGCTGTTTTAAGTGTTCACCGTTTCATCAAATTTTGTTTTGCTGGGGAAAATAAAAAATTAAAACTTAAAATTTGCTGAACAATAAAACTTAAAAACTTGTAATTGCGAAAATGTTTTCAAAGGAAAATACAGGTAGTACGGTGAATTAAAAAAAAAGTTTAACAATCAACTATTAGTTCCATAAGTATTATCTGCTAAATTTATTATAAAAATTCAACGTCGGCTGCTCATCAGATCACAGTTGTTCACAGTAAAAATAGAATGCTCTGAAAGGTTCATTTCCATTTATGAATTAAGCACGAGTCCTTTTTTAAAAAGCTAAATAAATGAATCCAGATTGCTTGAAAGGTTTAACAGTTTTAAATGCTTTTTTCAATAATTTTTTTTTGATTCAGTTAAATTTTAATTCAGTGTAAAAAAATGGCTAGGTGTAGAAATTTGATGTTACGATAATGTATAGACAGTGCAATGTAGGAGGAAGATTTATTGCTAGAATACACTATCAATTTCACGCTATGAACAAATTTATTTTGATGCTTTTATATTCTTCAACGTGATTCACTTCGAAAATGTTTCGTCTCCTTTTGACATTGTCATATTTATCTGATTTTTGAATTATTTTTATTTTGACTAGGATTCTAAACATGTCTTCTAAGTAAAGTGATTAGTGAAGATCTCATATTTCTTTATTATTGAAATTATTGATCTTATATTAGTAAAAATACCTATCGATTAGTGATTTTTCACACGTAATATATGTTATACATCATGGATTATACATCAGTACGATTTTGTGCTTAAATATATGTTATACATCAACTCTTTTTATTTGTTATCATTAAAGTATGAAATGTAAACATTCTGTACAATAAACTTGCTTTTTTGAATAAATTCATTTCTAGTATTTAAAATTGCGCCTTAAAGCCTCCCTTCTCATTCCCGTCATAATGGCAGAATGGAGTTTCCCCTTATATATTTTGTGCCCGTGATATTTCAGAGATGGAGTGTTCATAAGTAACGTGCCAAAAAATATAAAACAATCTATTTTTTTATGTCCGGAATCATTTTTATTTCTCAATCTATACACCAGATAGCAGTGCTAGACTATTTGCAATGTATTTAAAGATATTTATTTAAAACCATGCATAGGCACTTATATACTAAACTAAAAATTAACCCCACAAATACAAATTTATGCATACATTGCACATGCACTTAGTTTTATAAAATTGTCTTGAGCAAAATACTGATCACTTTATGACCGTTTTTTTCAAAATTATGTGACTATGGGATTAAAGGAAGAAAATTAGCTATTTCCGCGCCATTTAGACTTTTTTTTATCGGGGCATCAAATCGAAGAGTTTACCATGAAAATAACGAATCCTTATACATCACAGCTTTTAGAGAAAGATATTGTAAATTTTCTGTTATTTTTTAGGAATGCAATGAAGAATGTAAGAAAAGCGTCAGCCTTGAAGTACTATATGGTGGTTGCTTTAGTTAGTACTTCTATGTTCTGAGAAACGAAAGGAGATGTAGCAGAGAAGGTCATTAATATAAAATAGTTATTAGTCAGAAAAACTAAGCCATTTTGTTCTTAACTGTAACTTTCCCTACTTATTTAAAATGTAATTAACTTCGATTACTGCGTTTATTTTAAAGTAGTTATCACTCAATTATTTTCCTGAGGCATGCGATTGAGAAATTTTTATTAGAATTAGTGAGAAAAATCAGAGTTTTATTAAGTCTGTTGTAAGTTTGCAACTGTTAGATATGACTGTTGGGTCAAGTTTTGCTTATCTAAGGCCAGCGCTGTCTATGTTTATTTTGAAAATGGCGCAAAACGACAGTATGGAGAAAAGCCTCAGTTTTGAGAAAATGAAAAGCGTTTGTGGTCTAATTTTTTAATATTTAAAAACTTACTCCAATGCTGCGTAACCAGGGCTTATAAAAAAAATTCACCAAATTTGAGAAAAAGGCATTGATTTTGATAATTTTCAGAGGTTTCAATAAACGAGGTGGAAAATGTCGCCAAATTGGCAATTTTTTAAAAAGTTCAGCAATGTTTGAAATATTTAAGCTATTTGTCTGTTTTAAAGCCCAATTGTGCAGGTCGTCAGGCTACCGAAGCGGGAGTGCCATCCCCTCTTCAGAGGATCAAAATTGTGATGGCTTGTCTTCGGATCATCCTCAGGGATGTTTCCCAGACCGTCGCCAATAGCCCATTGTGCAGCTCTAGTGCGACGTAAATGAACTACAACAACAACAATAATAAAGCCCAACTAATTTTTCTTGGCAAAGTTATGTATATACAGTTTAAAATTATAGCATTACTTTTAGTGAAAGGCACTTAAACTATGATTTTTTTATTTTCCGTGCCGACAGTGCTGTGAAAAATAGTGTTAAGGACAAACCACTTAGATATCTCCAGGATATTTTTCCTAGTTTACTTCCGCAAAACAGATCGCAGTGCTTTTCCGCAATATTAAAAGAAAACAATGTTGCTATTTCTCATTTAAAATGTAATGTTTTGGACTTATTTTTGTTTATTTTCGTGCGATTATGTCTATGGCATGATTGAATAGTACTTCTCTATGTATAGTTATCTAGTTGTGATAAAATGTTTCATTTGAATTTCAAGTGTTTCATTGTTATCAAGTGTTTCATTTGAATATGGTAATTGATGTTCATTCATTTCCTGAGAATTTTCTAACAGTGTGTATTTTGAAAATATATTAGTTGGACATTTATATCCAGTTATTTATGTTAACAAAAACCAAAAAACGAAATAATAACAAAAGCCGAAAGAAACAAATATTTATTCTGACTTTTAACAAAGCGACTGCTTTATATTCAATTCCAGCACGCTATGCTGAATAATCTCAAAACGTCATAGAGATATTTTCAGTAAAAGTTTTAGTTCCAGTTGTGCCAGTTTTTAAAAGGTAAGAGAATGTTTCGTTTGCGCTAAATTACTGGAATATATTATTGACTAAAATCACTGCTTTGGAATGAATAAGGGTGTGACTGATTATTTAACTAAAATTATCTGAACTACTTAATTTCATACACATAGCACACAGTTTCTAAATTCGATAAACTCAAAGCTAAAAATTTTTTTTTATTTTTTACGAATTTACTCTAATTTTTACTTAAACTATTTTTTTTTTCTAAATAGTAATTATTTTTACATTATTTAAACAAATTATGATGTCATTAAATCATGATAGCTTAAATTAAAATAAATTTTATCAAAATTATTTAAATATTTCAAACCAAACTACGTATTAAGTAAATCAAAACGTGCTGTTGTTGCAACCTAAATAAACATGTAAGTACATTTTGAAATGCATTTTTATATGATTATTTTGTTGTTCTTATTTTATTGTCATTTTTATCAATATTGTATTTTCTAATTCTTACAGTTTCTATTATTTGCAAATACGTGAAATTATTATAAACGTTGGCTAGTGTGTTGTCATAAAAATGTAAGTTTTTTTTTAAATTTTTCATTAATTTTTTAGTATAAGAATTGGAGATTTAATATGTTGATTTCAAATTTGTTCAATTTTGAGGATTACCTGAAAAATAAAAGTTCATATATTCAAATAACAATTTTTTTTTCGTTTTACATTTTATTAATGGGTTATTTATACGAAATGATATTTAAAGATTTCAAAGGACACAATTCCAATATTTCTGACAACATAAATATTATAGATGTTAAGAAACAGTTTGAAAAGATACATTAATCATATTAACTATAATAATTAAGGATGATTCATCCACTCTCACTTCATCACGACGTTTTGCATAAAGTTTCTTTTGGCCATACTACCCTATCGCCCTCTAGCAGCATTTAAAGAGAACGGTTAGTTAGTACATTAGATTTAAATAGTTGATATTCTACAAAAAAAATCTTGTAAAATTTGCTGATTTAAACAGACAACTGTGTTGGTTGTGCAAAACTGCAAAATTTATGAAGTAAATTCTTAGCCTCTACCATTTGTACAAGAACGATTTTTTTCCTTAAAAATTACTAGGGAAATCCGTAATGAAACTGGCTTTTTGCCGTAACAAAACAAGTTCTTACAGCAGAAATAAATTCTTTGCTCAACAGACTTTTACTATGGTACAATCAGTGTTTATACCAGAATGTAAAAACTGCCAATTAAGTGGTTAAAGAAAAATTAGGCAATTTTGTCGTAATTCTTCAATGCAAAAAAGAAAATTATTCTTTTTTGTTAAAATTACTTTTCAATTTTGCACCTTTATCAAACGAATGGTAATAAGAACTATTTTGAAAACCAAACTATGCAATTAACCACTGTTGTAACGAACGGAAAAACTATGAACATGATTTAAATATCGCACATTTCAATAAAAATTATTAGAATTCTTTTTTTTTGTTTTGTTTTTTTTTGTTTATCAGATATGCCTTTTTCCTGAAAGCATGTTTCCTTTTATTTGCAGAACTTTTTTCTCATTCTAATAACATATTTTTCTAATATTTTGAGATATTTTCTCTATGTAAGTTATTTCTTTTTTAAATAGTATTTAGAAGTTTATCGCGCTGGATGAATATTGCTCTATTAAATAAAAAGAATTTGAAACTATGTTCCTTTTATTTACAAAATGTTAAGATGATATTTTAGAGACACAGACATTTAATACCACGCTTACCTCGAACAATTTTATTACAGCGTTGAAAAATCAAGCGATTACAAAGAAATTTCAAACACAACATGTTTTTCTGGGAATCCTTTTTGTTTTATGTTGAACTAAAATTAAAATTTCATTCGTTATGAATTAGAATTTAATGACATCAGGAAAATTCAATAATTGTGAAGACATTTAGTTTCATGAAAATTTTTGTTGAATAATTATCAAAAGTTATATTAATCTCAATATTCTTCGAACAAATTCTCAAAAAAATACAAAACAGTTGACCTGACTGAACCATGCTTAAATGGAAATATCACTACAATATTCTCTGCGAATTCTATTCTGTTCCAGAAAAAACATACCTTATTCTTCAAGGATTTATAAAAGTGCCTTTATTAAGTGGTAAAAATGGGGCTTTTAATCTTAAATGTATATATCAGATGCACAGCTTAGATCTGTCGGACACTTTCGTTACAAGTTTGAATACATATAAGAGCCATATATGCTGTCTCTTTAAGTTAGAACATTATAACTATGTTAAAGGGAAAAACCCTACCACTTTATTTTATAAAAGAATCTTTTTCGTTACTGTAAAATTAATTGTATCTTTTCACGGACCGAACTTACCGGTGGACCTAATATTTACTTAGAAAAAAGTTAAATAGAAAAAAATTAAAAATACATTTAATGTATTTTTTATGTATTGTTTTTAGTTATTTGACTTTATTAATGTTTTGAAATGAATTTAATAGTTCTATAATTTTAATTTTCGTCTGCGATTTTGAATATTTTTTTTTAAATTATTGAATAGAAAATCAATCAATTTATAAATATTCCAAATACAATCTATATTTATGATTGAATTTTTAATTTCTTTATCATTATTTTAAAGTGCTAATAAACTAAACACCAAATATTCTGTTGATATATGTAGGTAAGTTTTGTGTTGCAAGGTGCGTTCTGAAAGTAAAGCGCATTTTCTGGGAAAAATAGATTTATTGATCCTATTGGTACAAATGGTTAAAATTCTTCAAAATAGTTCCCTTGTGCATCAATACACTTGCGGAGACGATTCTACCACGCCTGGAAGGCACCCAGGAACTCCTCGACAGGAATGCCTCTCAGGAACCTTTCCCTTCAGCTCTCTTTTCAGTCGAAGGAACAAAAAAAAGTCACGCGGCGCCAAGTCAGGGCAATAGGGCGGCTGGGGCACCAAGGGAGTCTTACTTTGGGACAGGTAGTTTTTGCTCCTCCATCAACGCCTTCGGCACAAGCTTCGCACAGACCTTTCTCATTTGCAAATCCTCCGTCACAATCTCATGTACCACACATTTTGACAAGTTCAGGGTGTTGGTGATTGCTGAATGCTTAACCGACGGTCTGACTTCAAAACTTCACGCACACGCTGGACGTTTTCATCTGTTCGGGCTGTTGTTGGGCGTCCAGAACGAGGCTCGTCGGTGACCTTCTCCCGACCCTCCTTGAAGGCCTTGTGCCACCTTCCACACTGAGATCAAGAAATGCATTTCACCTTAAAGGCGTCTTGAAGCATGTGATGAGTTTCCGTTGCATTCTTCCCAAACCGCACACAAGACTTTATCGCTTTCCAGCGAACACTCCATCACGCTGTGCTCGATCGAAAAAAAGACTTCGCTCAAAGACCCGTCCTACCGCTCCTACTACTCGGAGCGACCTGAGACCAGGCGTATTTGGAAGGACAAATTCCTCACCACATTTTTAGACCAATCTGAGTGCGCTGCGATTGATAGTCGCGTCACAATAAAATCATGCGCATTACTTTCAGAACGCACCTTGTATTAATAGTTTGTTCATTAATATAACTTAATAATTGATTTTTATCAATATTTAAGACGTTTTCTTACACTCAGTTGTTAGAACAGTTGTTATCACTTTTCAAGGAGTAAAAATCATCTTCTTCTTATCTTAGACTTCAGTTATGTGTATTTGTTTCTATTAAACGCTTTATTTTATTTTTAAACACTATTTAGAAATATATCTGAGTTTTACATTAACATAGAGTGATTTATATAGTGGAAAATACAAACAACGATAGAGTTTCCCTTACAAAAATTTAAGGTATTTTTTGAGGTTTATTCGAAGTTGATTTCAAAAACAACCTTAAAAGTGCAACCTCTCAAGGTGTATAATCAAGGTGTTTAAAGTTGTTGTATTCACAATTGAGGATGTTGTGAGATTCATGGAAATCTACTTTAGAGCAACTAGTTTAGGGAGGTTGTTTTAGAGGTGTACAGATTATTTTATTTATAGTTAGTTATTCCTATTATCTTTAGGTCCCTCTCAACTGCGTGCAGCCACCAGTCGGTGGACGATCCCTTTTTCTTGTACCTTCTGGTTTAAACAATTTACTTTTTGTGGGGTTTTGGTCTTCAGGCATAGTTCATGTTATTAAGGCCAATCACATTCCATGGCTGGGACACAATATGAACTATTAATTTAAAATACATGCACTCAACAATACTTTGGAAGGAAATTAGTTTGTAAGTTAATCAAACTACAAGTAGAGAGAATATTAAGCAAATCCAACCGAAAATATTCGGATGGAAATTAAAGTTATTCAATATAGTGACAAATATATTAGCTACTTGCACTTCAAAAAAAGGAATATCACGGATACCCACAAATATTACCTATGACGTCAGCTCATGCTGATCGTTTATAGGCAAAATATGTTTATAAGCATGTTAAAGTTGAACTAAGTTTCTCCGCATCAGTTAGAATGTCAATCAGCGTGAATTTTATTAAATACAGTGCCATATGGCGCATCAAATTTGTTGAAATCAGATTCTTTCTCGCCTGCTTCTTTTACTTAACTTCGAATTATTATTTATGTATTTTATTGTAACCCGTGATATATTTTTTTGCTTTATATGCCTGGTAACTTCAATGCATAATTAGTTTGTTTATGTTCTACATGGCTTCGTACCTGTCTTTGTGTTAACTAATAGTGAAAGAATTTTTGTAAAAAAAACCTTTTCGTACGAATGTAGCATGTGTCACTTAAGAGAATTAATACCTGACAAACTTGGCTTACTCGAAATAGAATGGAAAAAACAGTAACAACAACTAACGTAAACAAATAACACTTTTCAACAACCAATCAGGATCGAGATACCTACTCTATGTCACTTATAGGTATCCCATTAACTTATGAAAGGATTATTATCTTTGTTACATAACTGACATATATGCTTTTTAAAAAGTGTATTTCGATTTGTGTTTCAGTGAGCGTGGCGATAACAAACTTACACAATCTCACAAATGGCTTAGAAATGACTAACTGCCAGAGTTGGCCGTTGATTACAGTAATCGATTACAACAGTAATTGATTACAGATAATTACAGCTATGTAATCAATTACTTGTAATCACGATTACAAGTAATCAATTACTTGTAATCGTGATTACAACTTTCAAAAAATTTTGATTACAGCTGTAATCATAATTACAATTTTGATTACAGTAATCAATTACTTGTAATCACGATTACAAGTAATCAATTACTTGTAATCATGATTACAACTTTCAAAAAATTTTGATTGCAGCTGTAATCATGATTACAAATTTGATTACAGTAATCAATTACTTGTAATCATGATTCCAAGTAATTGCGATTACAAGTAATCACAACAAAAACGATTACGAGCAATTATGATTACAAGTAATCAAAATATATGATTACATGTAATCATGGATACATGTAATTTGATTACATGTAATTGTGATTACTTGTAATCAAACTATACGATTACAAGTTATTACGATTGTATACTATAGTCAAATTTTTTATGTAAGTATTCATGTTTTTACATATTTTTATGTACATAGAATGTACGCACACATGAACGTATAATTTGCGATTCCTATACATACAATGTATGCACAAACGTTGTTTGTACGTTCAATATTCATAATTATATTGTAATATACTTAATGCAATGCGCATATGCTTAGTACATATAATTATGCATTTATGATACATGTACGCATGTATGTAAGTTTGTACAAAAAGGCAATGTTTTGTATCTTTGTATACATGGACATTGTATGTATGAACGTATATGAAAATAATGTTTATGCGTTTGCATGCTTTTATGTACTTAAGTACATATATTGTATAAATTTACGATAATAGCACGTATATACAATGTACGTATGTATATAAAATTGTACGTATTTTCGCACAATATGTAAGAATGTTATTTAAAGGTGCAATATATGCACATAGTTGCGTAAATAAAATGCGTACATGTATAAATGCATATTTATATGTAAATCGATATATGTGCACGCAAAGTATGTACTTATGTACAACTTACGTATGTACTTGTATAACTACATACTTTGTTAATACTTATGCGCATGTAATGCATGGATGTACAAAAAAATAGTTATATGCACAATGTACGCATGTACATACAACGTATACATGTACATAATTACAAGTAATTTACAAATACATGCGTACATTTAAATATATGTAATTACAATGTACACATACATTGTGCATACATTAAAAAAATTTATATGAGTAAAGTTATTAAAATTTGTTTTAAAATTTATTCTAAGGCATATGAAACTCGACTTCATATTTTTTAGAAAGCAAACGATAATTTTATTTTGAATTTCTAAATATTAATTCCACACATAAAATTTATCGTTTTTCTTACCATTTAAAAAATTTCTATGAATCATGCATTATGTTATAAAAAAAAATAAATCTGTATTGTCAAACATTTCATGAAAATACCTGAAAATAATTTTTTATTCAGAGAATTTCAAAATGATATAGAACAATTAAAGCTGAAAACTAAATTTAAATATCGTTTGATTTTGTCATTTAACTTGCTTGAGTCATTAAAAATTAACTTACATGCATTTTATTTATTGCATTGTACACATATTTAGACATAAATGTAATGTACATATGTATACGTGTAATGTATGTACGCATGTACAATGTATGTACATACATTCATGTATTGTGCTTGCATATATAGTGCATATGGATATGCATGCATGGAACATACGTGCATTGTACATGTGTGGATACATTCATTGGACATATATACATTGCACCATATGCATAGATAGGGATAGCATGCATGTACACATGTAAAATTTGTACGAAAGAATTATGCCTAATATATTTATGCACATATGTACTGTATATGTATATTACATGAACATTATATGTTCATTTCATCATATGTACATTTTATGAATATACATCTGTACGCTATATGTATATACATCCGTACAATATATGCATCTGAAATGTGTGTATTTACGTACGTTACGCATGTCGAATGTATGTATGAATATATGTAAAATATGAATACGCCCAATGTACGTACAATCGTACACAAATGTATTATGCATATTTGGATACATACATTGAGCATGAACAAATTATGTATATGTACATAAATACACTGGACATGCATATCATGTACATGTATACATACATATATTGTACATCCTACAGATATACATATATTGTACATGCATACATATATTATACTGTTCATAGATAAATTGCACATGCATGCATGGGACATACATTGTACAGACAATGTATGTATGTTCGTACAAACACAAGTACTTGTATATACAGGGTCTTTATAATTAAAGTTCCACTTTGAAATGGCTATAAAAATAAAACTACCCGACGAAATGTCATCAAACTTGGTAAATGTCTATAAGAGGTCGTGGGATTTTAGTTTCCGCAAAAAAAAAAAAAAAAAAAAAAAATAGTTCAAAAATTCACCACCACCGGAGAATGGCGCAATATGCAATAGTGTTAAACAAATGTGAAATATGCAAATTTGTTTTACACGTCATGTGACTTTGCAGTTATAAAAGTAAGGCACCTTGTCTGAGCTGTCAGTGTTCTGAGTCGACAATGTCTGTTACCATGCAAGACCGTGCTCTGCTCGTGAAATGTTACTATGAATGCGACAGCAATGAACGGAGGGCTTTACAAAATTTCCGTACTGTAAGAGGAAAACGCCGATTTCCAATGACACCGCAAGGTTTACGAAAAATGATGGCAAAATTTCAAGCCACAGGTTTGTTATCTGTTGCACCTGGGCGTGGACGAAAATCTGTGTCTGTGGAAACCAAGGAGGCTGTTGCATTAGCAGTAGAGGAAGCAGCAATGGATACCAGACAGGAGACGTGCAGCGTAAGTGCTGTTGCACGTCGACTCGACTTACCATTGAGTACGGTGTACAAAATCGTTCGGAAAGTGTTGCAGTACTACCCTTACAAAATCAAACTTGTTCAACAACTTCAACCTAGAGATCCGGCTTTAAGAGAAACATTTGCTTTGAGGATGGAGGTCGACATCAATTGGCCATGGAACATTATGTGGACAGATGAGGCACATTTTTACTTAAATGGGGATGTCAACACCCATAAGTGCAGGATTTGGGCCAAAGAAATCCCTCATGTTATCCACGAAGTTCCATTACATTGGCCTTAAGTCACCGTTTGGTGCGGTATGACAGCAAATTTCATAATTGAACCTTTTTTCTTTGAAGAGCCATCGGCAGCTGGGCCCGTGACATGCACCGTGACTGCTGCTCGCTGAGAATCGATGCTCAGATGTTTCGAGATACCTGAACTTCAGCAACGGGGCATTTTAGCCACCACGATCTTTATGCAGGACGGGGCTTCACCTCACATTGGTAGGTGTGTCAAACAGTTACTGCAGCAACATTTCACGAATGATCGTATTGTAGCCCGAAACTTCCCTATTTCTTGGCCACCCCGATCACCAGACCTCAACCCCTGTGACTTCTGGTTGTGGGATTATCTCAAAGCCATTGTTTATGGTGATAACATAACCAATTTAGTGGAATTGAAGAATATGATACAAAGACATGTCCGTAACATTTCTCCAGATATGCTAAGAAGTGCTGTTGAGAATGCAATATTGCGATTTAATTTGCTTTCGGAAAATGGCGGATGTCACATTGAGATGCTTTGTAGCAACAATAAAAGTGTTTGCAACTGATGTTTCCTCTGTTATTTCGTTTAACCTTATTGCATACAGCGCCATTCACCGCTGGTGGTAAATTTTTGAACTTTTTTTTTTTTTTTTTGCGGGAACTAAAATCCCATAACCTCTTATAGACATTTACCAAGTTTGATGATATTTGGTCGGGTAGTTTTATTTTTATAGCCATTTCAAAGTGGAGCTTTAATTATAAAGACCCTGTACAGTCCGCAAAAAAAAAAACGAATCACCCTGAATAACTTTCGTTCTAATGATCGGATTTTCACGAACTAAGTGTCAATCTTAATGGTTCCTGGGGGTGACCTCAAATATGCTAATTAATTATTGCTAACTATTAATTAAGTTACGAAATCAGACACAAAAACGTACTTTCTCTGAATAAACATGCATTTTTTTTTACATATTTGGATTTCTTATCTTCAAAATATAGGGGGTAGCCGCAATCTGGGAAATGTGGTCCCCATAGTTTGGTCAGGAGAGCGATTCTAAGTTCGTACCCCTTAATGTTAATTTCGCTTTTTGCGTTTTCAGTCATATTTTCAAAACTAATGAAGCAATTCAAAAAAAATTGCACCCACTCATAAAACTCATTTACCCAAAGATAATTTCATGCAAAAAATAATTTTTTATAATTATTTATTATTTTTTATTATTTAAATTAATTGAGGATGAAAAAATATTGAATTATAAGGTATGAATTTTTTTATACCATATTAATCTACATATTTTTCAATTGAAAAATCTAAAGTTTCAACTGTTTTTATTTATTAGAAGCTGAGAAAAATTAAAATTAATTATTTAAAAAAAAATAATTTGGCGACGATAAAGAAATAACTAATTGGGGCGATTAATATTAAAATGTGATAAACTTGGGAGGAACTTGACTTCGCGCGCGTAGCGTAAAATTTCATTCATATTTTTTTCGCTAATAATCGTTTGCTAATCTTTTTATTTTTATTTCTTTCACACTATAAAATACGATGTTTCTTTTTTAGTCATTTAATAATTTATTTGCAATTTAGTAAAGAATTTTGAATAAAAAACACTTTATTCAACAAATGTCTAGTTTTAAAAAAGCGTGCTTCTGATAGAATACACCAGATTGTGCTTATTTAATGTGATTATTTTTTATTTTTTTTATTTTGTTTTTCAATAACTGATACAATTTCAATAATATATATACGTATGCATAGATTTGGAATAATATATTTATCAATTTCTTGAATATATATTTTATAAATATTAATAAAAATACGTAGTCAACATTTTTAAACATCTCTCACAACTAGGACTGGGCGATATTAGAAATTATATATCGTGATATATCGTCAGTTTTGCATCGCGATATAGCGATGTATCGCGATATAGTATTTTTGAATTTCATTTACTTTAAGGCACAGAAAGTCAGATTTCTATCAAGACTTCATACGCATATTGATTTAAATCAATTTATAAATTTGAAAATATATATGTTTTGCAAAAGAAAGATATTAAATAAATTGACTAAGATGTACAAATCTTACTTAAAATATTTATTGAAAAAATGTGTGTAGATACAGAATGAAATATTTGCACTTCTTTATCGTTTATAAGGTATAAGCAGTCTTAATTTAAGTTAACCCCTAAAACACCCTTAATGAAAAAAATATTGTTATTAAACAAAAGCTGATTTTAAAATTTCAAAATATATTTTAATTAAAATAAAAGTTAGATTGACTAAAAGCCGAAGTTTAAAATTAAAAATGTTCGAATTTTAAACTAAAAAGTAAACATAAGATTTGTAATAATTTCTTAAAATTTTCGTTCTCTGAAAGATTTCTCAGTTTAAAAATAAAAAGGGAATTTTATAAGGATATCTAGCTGAAATTATTGAAAGAAAATTTAAAAAATTTAAAAAAAAGTTTGTTAAGAAATTCATTATACACTTAAAACAAAGTGTTAAAAATATTTTTTTTTTTTTTAAAAAGAAACTTTTTTTAACAAATCAATATTTGCTTGTACTATTATGCGTAAATAATTACAGAATTATTAAGTTCGATCGTAATGTTCAAATTCTTAATGAAGAAGTAAACACAAGTTTTGTTATATTTTCTAAAAATGATCACGCAAATAACAAAAGATTTCTTAGTTTAAAAATAAAAAAATAAATAAAAGTGAAATTTATCAATATATTTACCTAACAGCATAGGAACAAAATTTAAAAAATAAGTTCGTTAAAATATTATTTGTATTATTAACAAAGAGCTAAATAAATTTTAGAAAAAAAATGCTTCTTAAACACTATTTTTATTATTATTTCATATAAATAATTAAATTAAATTAAATAATGACCGAATTATGAACGAAAAACAAAGTAAGGCAAAGTTTCTTAATTAAATTCTTAAAAATAAAAAAAAAAGAATTGTGATATTCGGTAATATATTTAGCTAATTAACTAATAATATAAAACGAAAATTAAAAACAAATAATGATTTTACTCTCTAATAAAACGTAGTAATTGATAAAAAAAAAAAAAGAAATGAATAAAATTCGCAAACTTTTCAAATTCTTTTGAACAAATAAAGTTTATTGACTTATGTCCAAAAAATAAGTTTTGTTTTAACTTTATTTCTAAAAATAAAAGCAACTCAAGATTTATAAATTTAAAATCAGTAATAGAAGCCCATTAAATTATTAGAAGTTTTATCCGAAAGGTTTTTAATGAATTAAAAGAAAGTAAAAAAATAACCTAACAAATTTATTTACTTTGTAATTTAATTCCTTATGGATGCCTTACATTAGATTTCCGATAATTTTCACATTTAAAAATATAAAAAAAGTTTTGTCAGAAAATAAATAAAAAACTTACCTAATTAATGAAAAAACTTTTCTTTATAAATTCTTTTCAATAATAGATTGCGTTCAGAACAAGGTTACGACGGCGATCACGAAGTTAATCCCATTGAAAATAATCAACAAGAAACGATTTCAAATCGCGAAGGTGCGAAAACGAACATGTGATATAACGATATAAGGTCTCAAAAGTGATTCTGATTCTCAGTCAAGGCCGTCTCAACATAACGAAACAATATCGTCTTCCACAGCGCGAGTTGGCATCGGAACGTAAGAGAAAGTCCTTGCGTGTATCGCTATATCGTTATATCGTCTTCTTCACTCGACGGCTTAAATCAGATTTCTGATGCATCGCTTGGAATGAAAGTTGCTGTATCGGTTTGCCGATATAGGCGTTAAATCGATATGTCGCGATATATCGATTTATAGCCCAGTCCTACTCACAACATCGCAAATTTCTCAACATCTTATAGGGTAAACTAAACAATGAAGGAACACTTAAGCTAAGCTTGCCTTTAAAAAAAATTCCTAAAAATTTCAAAATTTGTAATTTTAGCTAAATGATGGTGTCGACATATTTGTTATTAAATGCAAATTATGTAAAAAAAGTTAGATAACTTACATAATATTGTTTTAAGCTTTTGGTGGTTTAAATAATAAGTAGTAAGATGACCAAGTGAAGGAACAGTTCTTACCAGTGAATAAACACTAAATTTTCCAGAGAATGAACACTTAATTTTGATAATGTTTGATGCTCGTTAGGAATCCATAGGCCACACAAATGTCTAAAAACAAGATTTTTCTTGGAATTACGACATATAACCATAATTAATGTGGAAAATGTTACTTTTTTTTCAGTCATGGAATGGAAAGTAAAATATGTTTGAATACATAATTTTAAAAAAATGTTTTTCATTTTTTTCTCACAGTTTAATAGTCCGTTCTAAATTATGAATGTTTATCATTGTGTAATCTGATGATGTTTTTATTATTATTATAATTCGATCATTTTTTTGTTTAATCTTTTCCTCATATTTTTTAAGCTTTTTTTAAATCTTTTTAAGTATTTTTTTCTCTTCGTCATGAGTAATTTATTTCTTTTTCTTTTGATTTAACCTTCCTCTTTTTTCCAAATTTTTGGCCAATGTAAATGCATCTTCGAAATTTCTTTTGATTTTCCAGTTCCATTTCCAGAATTCCTCACTGGATAATAAATGAGAAAAAGGAGTTTCGAAATTTGAGTAAAACCCATCTCTCATTGACTTATATCTAGTAGTTACTTATGAAACCAATCGTTTTTGCAACTAACAATGCCTCAAGAGGACTTATCTCAAAATCAGTTTTCAAGATACTTTCATTATTAATGTTAGTTGTCTCAGCTTCAGAGCCAAAATTTGATTATACAATTGTTCTTTTTGAAATAAATTCTTCAATATTGAGAAAAGCACAGGCTATTGGATATTTGGGAGATTAAACTTTTCTGTCAATGTTCCTTTAAAAATTTGTAACATAACTTGTGAGATTTCCTTCTCAAGCTTCTGAAGAAATAGCGCATCGTTACTCTCGAAGCATGTGTTTTGTTGAAAAGTTGTCTTGCTCATTAACTCTTGGTGTCTGTTTTGCATGCATTTGTTACAGTCAACGTTTTCAACATCGAATGAAAAAATATCGCATTTCATAAAAGCATTTTAACTTCATCAGTTGATGCCTCAAATCTTATTTAAAAATGGATGTAAAATTTTCTAGACATATTGTTTTACAATTCTTTTGCTTTCAAGATCTAACGAGATTTCCGAGAATTACGTAGAACCAGAAAATTTGTTTTAAGGAAAAAAACTTGCTCAGTTTCAAATTGATATGAGATTTATACCTATCCGGAAGAAGCAAAATTAGGAATTTGATTGCATTTTTAATTAGCCATGGGTAGAAACATTTGCAAAATGTTGCTGCGGTCATCGTTTCATTTCATGAATAGCTTTTTCCAATGAAATATGTAGCAGGGACTGATTCTGTAATATCTCTACGAATTCTTCTGTAAGGAAAAACTACCAATGGAGGTACTTTTTCTTTCCTAGGTACTTTAGAATATAAATCCTTATAATTTTTAAGGTCGCAGATTTTTCCCGTTTAAGGGCAGTATTCAACTCCTGTTTCATTCGCATTGTAAATGCAATCACTTTATAAAATGATGCCAGGGCTACTTCCCTCCTAAAGATTCTCTGAAGTTCTTAAAACCAGTATTTCGAATATTATTCTCTAAGGGAAGTTTTGCCTTTTGAAATTATCTTCGCATTGCACTGAGTTATCGGTGGATGTCACCTTAAAAAAACTTCACCCATTTTTCACCTAGATAATTGTCTTTAAATGGATTTTTCCTACCAGTTCCCGTTAGGACATTAAAGACGGCAATAGGATAATAATTTAGCTAATTATTGGCACAAAATCCTGCAAAGATTCCATTCAAGCTTTTATTATTATATTTAGTTGTTATATTTAGTTGTTATATTTAGTTTATTATTATTTAGTTTATTAAGGAGTCTAAGGTATGATGTAATAACTAATCACTACATTTATAAAGATAAATAATAAATTAATTATTATTATAATTCTTTAAATAAATTTAGCAATTAAATTTGCATATTTAAATGAAATAGTTATAGGAACTATTCATACAACATTTAACTGAATTTTAGGAGTCCTCTATGTCGCTGAACTACTAATTATCCAAGTAAAATCATATTTCACACATACTATTCATTCACTGGGAAATCTATTCTCAGTGAAGGAACATGTCTGTTCCTTCACTGGTTAGAAGTTGTTTTTTTCTATTTTTAACATAATTTTGATTTATAATATGACAAAAGGTACAAGAAAATTAAAAATTTTCTTTTATTTTCATTAACTTGAAAAAATCCCAGTAAAGGAACACTTGTTTATACATTGGTTTTTCATCGTTCTGTAATCCAGTTAATAAACACCCCCTAATCTCAGTACTTGCTTATGTTATGATGCTTAAAATAAATAAAACGTAACTTCAATGACCATATATTGAATTCTTTTTTTCACAATGAAAAGAAAAAGCATTATTATATGCAATTAATTGTAGTTTAAACGGATAACAACAAACACTGACCTTATAATTTTGTCAAAGAAACAAGGCGTTGAACAGATACTAACAAATTCAAAACTTTTTCCACAGAAGACTCAAAGACCAGATAACTAAATGCATTGTTAGAGGACTTCCTATTGTTAGGTAGTAAGCTACTCTTACCAATCAATCTAAATTAAAACGTTTAAAATCTTATTTCTAAGAAATATCTATGAAATGCTCCTTCATTTGTTGGTTTACCCTATATCATCCTAATCTTAAAAGAAATTTCCAGAAGTGTATCGCAGAACTATTTTACCAACTATTTAATAAAATTTTAACATTTTAAAATTCTTATTCTTTTCCATTTTACGTTTATTATTTCTTCATTAATATACTAATAATTTTTTTAGAACTTTAATTTGGATTTTCTTTAATTTAGGTTTCCTTTTCAAATTATAGCCAAGTTTTTTTTAAAGAATTATTGTCTGCTAGCTAAGAATAAAACCTTGTTAAGAAATTAAAAACATTCAGCTGTTTAAAATTATTTAATGCAAAACAGGTGATTATTTACTTAGCATACTATTTTTTTTGAAAAAAGAATATAAATTATTGATTGTCTTTTTTTTTGTTTCTTGTGACTTCAACTTAGATTATCTAAAATAGTGTTGATGTTTTATAAGTCACTACAAAGAGGATAAAGATACCGAACATTAAAAGCTGTGGAATACGTAGCCAATTTTTTTAGTGTCTTAAAATATCTCAGTATCTTAAATGTCGTCCTACTATCTTAGTTGTGAAATTAAATTTTTAATTATCTGACCACGTGTGATTCACTAATTATTTCATTATATCTTTTACTCTTTATGATACCAAGTAGATTTTTTTTCTGATAATATACTAAACTATTTAGTTTAATTTTTTACTTTAGCATGATTTCCAAGATATTATTGTAGTATAATTTGTAATCAGGAAAATTCCTTATTTTGTTAATCAGGAAATACTAAAAATTGAAATTTGTAAGGATTCCGAAGCTGTGCACACAATACACAATTTCCGACCTTATTTTAATAAAAAAAAATTTAAAAAAAAAAACGTGGCAAGTAGGCTAACATACTTTTTACAGAAACTGTGAAAACTAATTTTTCCTATATTTCGTCAAAAGAGAATAAGAATGATATTGCTCCAAGGGACCTACTCAATAATTTCGCTATTTCCAGAATGAAATCTGCTTGATCGAAACATATTATTCCTTGAAAATTACACGAGGGAAAAATTAACTTTTATTATTTATCTAAGATTATTCCATTTATTTAATGATAGCGGTATTAAGATTAAGGATATGCGCCTGAAGCTCCGTTTATTATTATACTATAAATGCATTAAATCATGTAGCTTGAATAATTTATTTTAAGTAAATTATTTAATAATTTTAAGCAAATAAGGGTGTAAAAATAAACTCGATCGAAATACTCCGAAAGTATACCCTGAAATATATGTAGAATAAACTTTGGAATCGATATATAAAAAATACCTTTTCAAACAACTTCGAGTAGGACGGAAACGCTAACTTGTTTAAAAAAGTTGTCTTTGTTACTACACTGGTTATCATAAATTAAGGAAAAATCACAAAAATAGCGATAACTCTTTCAAAAGTAAGCCAAACCGTGCAAAATTTGCATATGTTGTCCACTAAGAGTAGCTGAGTAAAATTGCAATATGCAAATTAGTGGCGCTGCACTCGGCTTACGTCATCTGCCTGGAGCATAAAAGTCCAAGTTTGAGAGAAAGCACACAAATTTTACTGTGATTGCGACATTGAAAATCTGAGATAGCCAATTCGTAATAATGACCTCTAGGCATCATTTGCCTGAAGAACTACGATGGAGAGCCATCGGGAGACTAGAGGCAGGGCAGAGTCAATCAGAAGTGGCCAGATGGCTAAATGTGAGTCCATCTGTGGTTCATAGACTTTGGAGGCAATTTCAAACCACAGATTCGGCATATAGGAGGTTCAGTCAAGGACGGCCAACTGTTACGACCAGTGCCGATGACCGATATTTGACATTAAGTGCACGCAGGAATAGAACCGCTACTCCGACACATCTTAGATCCTCTCTTGCTGCAGCCACCGGAAGGTTGGTGTCAACGTCAACTGTGCGCAGAAGGCTCCACGAAGGTGGTCTGTATGCGAGACGACCAGCCATTTGCGTGCCGCTCACATCACGCCATAGGAGAGACCGTTTGCAGTGGGCCCGACAACATGTCCACTGGACGTCAGATCAATGGAGGCCTGTTCTCTTTACGGATGAGTCCAGGTTTAGTCTAGAAAGTGACAGTAGACGTTATTTGATATGGAGAGAACCTGGGACCCGTTATCATCCATCAAACATCCGTGAAAGAGATGCATACGGAAGAGGCAGTGTCTGTGTTTGGGGAGGCATATCCTTAGGAGGGCGCACATACCTCCATGTCTTTCCAAGGGGAACCGTGAATGCTCAGGTTTATCGAGACAACATCCTTGATGCTTATGTGCGCCCATATGCCGGGGCAATTGGTGATTGCTTCCTGTTACAGGACGATAATGCAAGACCACACAGAGCTCGCATTGTTGATGATTATCTTCAACAGGAAACAATTACTCGCATGGAGTGGCCAGCTCGATCCCCGGACTTGAATCCTATCGAGCACGTTTGGGATGCTCTAGGGAGGCGTGTATCTGCCATCAATCCGCCCCCTCAGACCCTTGCCACGCTTGCAACTGCTTTACAAGAGCAATGGCTCTCACTTCCTATTGAACTGATAGACCGCATAATTGAAAGCATCACACATCGCTGTTTGTGCTGTATTGCTTCTAGAGGCAATCATATTCCATATTAAAGGTACTTTTTCTATTGCAAACCGATACTTCCAATTTGTTTATTTTATACATGTGCTAATTTCTATACTACTATTAATGTCTGATAATTTCTTTTTATGTTGTTTAATACCTTACTATGTGTTGTATATTGTGGGTAAGTTTCATAAAATTCCATGTGTAATTTCTTGAGTTATCGCGATTTTTGTGAATTTTCCTTAATTTATGATAACCAGTGTATTTAATTTCGATTCCTGGTACTAGGGGACATTCCATTTTCACATTCGACTTTTGAAATTTCAATTGTAAACGGAATTTTTTTATGACCTTAAACTAAAATGTTAAGGCTTGCAGCAAAAAAAAAAAAAAAAAAAAAAAAAAAAAAAAAAAACATTTTTTTTACTGCATTAATTTTTTTACCAAAGTAGTGAATTATTATTTTTTCAATCGAAGAACCTGTGCCTATAACATATGTAAAACTTATTTTAATATCGAGTAAAATAATTTAATATGTTGTGTAACTAAATGGATAATCCCAAGAAACAGAATCGAAAATATAAAAACTTCATTGATTTAAAAAAATAATAGATGATAATAAAAATAGACATGTTTTGAGCGTCCAATAATAAAAGTCACAAGTTATCCAAGCCTGACAAGTCTTGAGAATGGGCGATTATATTTGAAAACTCGAAACATGTCGACTTTTACTTCCCTCTTCATATGTTTTGAAGCCAGTTGAGTTTTTATCGTCAATTATACTGTTTTACATTTGGGTCTTGATCATTATTTTGATAAGGATTTTGCACGAGTTAAAGTAAACATATGCAGTTTAATATTTTATCAGGATTCATATGGTCTTTAAAAATGTAAGAGCATCAATATTGTAAAAGTTATATTTAACTTAAAAATTAACATTTTGACACCAGATATTTTGAGTTAATGAAATTAAATATTTTATCTCTTAAGTTTTTGTCCCCCCATTTCAGTATCTTAAGGATCTTACGAGCTCTGTTTAAAAAGAGATCATCAGATATATATAAGAAAGCAAAAATAACCATAGTAGCAGTATTTGGTGGTAAATGTAGCTTATCGTAATTGAAGAATATGCTGTGCGACATTTTATGGTGAATTTGCGAACGTATAAGTTTCAGAATGTATCGAAACATGAGGATGCTATTTGCTAATCATCTTTATCCAAAGGAAACTATGTAACCTAAATATCTAGTAGAATGAAGCGATTTTTTAAAAAATGAATCCTACAATTTGCAACATATTATTTCAATATCTTATTCTTAAGCATAACATATTTCAATCTTTTTAAAATGCCACTAAACATTCAGCAATTCCTTGAGTTATAGAAAAAAGAAATATCGCAAATTATAGAAAGCCTTGTGAATGTGCATTAGAATTATTATACAATCTCTATTTTATTTTTCAAGCACTTTTTTTTCTTCAAACTTTCTTGCCTAGAAGACTCGATTAAAACTGTAAAAATGATTATCCCTAAAATTTTGTATATAGCTATAATAAGTTATGCTCATTTTATTTTAGTATAAAATCCTCGAATAAATATAGTAAAAACAGTGTAATCTAAATAATATCAGATAAAAAGTTAATGTATTTAAATTCTAAAAACTATCATAAATAATTTATAAATCGATTCAAATTTACTTTTCAAAGGAGATTAAAATAATATTTTTTTTGCTTTTTGGTCAGAAATCCCCTAAGAAAATTGTTTATGGCCTGGAAACTTCGAGATATTTTCTATTAACAATAAATTAAGCCCCTCCGAGCAATCACTGAACATTATTTCAATTTTTTTACTATCAGAGTTTGGTTGCGTAGCAACCTAGTAAAATTAAGCACTCCTCTTTTGAATTAGTCAATGGGTTATCTTAAAATATTTATTTACGCAGGCGACTTTTTTTGGCGGTTTTCTGGACTATCGCCAAATATATAAACCTTTATTGCGGCCCAATTTACCACCCAATTTTTTTAAAATTTTGTCTACCCCCACTAATTCAAGGGTCTAGATTACAAATATGTAAAAAAAATTATATGTTTATTCAGAGAAAGTACGTTTTTGTGTCTGATTTCGTAACTTAATTAATAGTTAGCACTAATTAATTAACATATTTGAGGTCACCCCCAGGAACCATTAAGATTGACACTTAGTTCGTGAAAATCCGATCATTAGAACGAAAGTTATTCAGGGTGATTCGTTTTTTTTTTTGCGGACTGTACATGCGAACACGAACATAGATATGCATTTTACATACACAAATATTTGCATAAAATGCATATATTCATTGTGTATAAATGTACATGTCTACATTGTTTGCACATACATACGTAATTATTATTTATATACATACGTACATATATTTTATACCTACAATATAAGTGTATGTACATGTGTGTGAAACTAAAATGTCTGAACATATGCACTAGATAAAATCATATGTACATACATTTTAGTTACATTCATTTGTACGTTTACAAATACGTACAAAATGCAGTACATGTTAATACGTGCAAAATGTATCATTATAAAATACATATTCTACTATCTACTGTAAAATATAATCATTTATAAGAATACAATAGTCTTGTAATCGTGTATTTAGATTACATATAATCATAATTACATGTAATCAAATTACATGTAATCAAATTACATGTAATCAAATTACATGTAATCAAATTACATGTAATCAAATTACATGTAATCATATATTTTGATTACTTGTAATCATAATTACTCGTAATCGTTTTTGTTGTGATTACTTGTAATCGCAATTACTTGGAATCATGATTACAAGTAATTGATTACTGTAATCAAAATCGTAATCATGATTACAGCTGCAATCAAAATTTTTTGAAAGTTGTAATCATGATTACAAGTAAATGATTACTGTCATCGACTATGTAATCATGATTACAGCTGTAATCAAACTTTGTAATCACGATTACAAGTAATTGATTACTGTAATCAATATTGTAATCATAATTACAGCTGTAATCAAAATTACAAGTAATTGATTACTGTAATCAATATTGTAATCATAATTACAGCTGTAATCAAAATTTTTGAAAATTGTAATCATGATTACAAGTAATTAATTACTGTAATCAAAAAATGTAATCCATTACATTTTTGCCAACTCTGCTAACCATTTGAGAATAGGTAAATTTTTGTGAAAGTGCCAGAAGCTCTCCTTGGATTTTAGTGTAGTACTTTTTAAAACTAAAAAATATGAAAAAATACGTTTGAACAGGGTGGGTGGAGCATCACTTTGGTGTAAAGTACCATTTTTCGTAATCAGATACACGAAATTTCTTTTACGGGTTTTGACATCATTTAATCTACTTTTACTGCTTCTATACGTATTTTTAACAAATTTCAGTCGAGGATTTACAAGCAATTTTAATTACTATATTAATTTCTCTGTTATATATAATTTTTAACATGCTTTAGTCTTTGCATTTTATAATTTTTGCAGAATTTATAGAAGTCGAATTTGTAATGACTCAATATTCATATCAAACTGTTCAAAATTCAAAAATTCCAATTGGTGTAAATGTTCAGATGGAAGATGGTGCAATAATGGAACTCTGGAAGATACTAAAGTAAGCAATGTATTTTTTTAAAGTAAAATATTTTTCATTGCATTTAGAGCTATATGTGATTTTATCATACACAATACAAGAACAGTTTTCAAAAAGAAATATGTTGTTCAAAATATACTAATCATTTTTACATAAAATTGATGAGTATAGTTTTTTATCTACGTGAACGTTCCACAAGACGTAAAGTTCTAGTATGAACTAGCCTTAGATTTTGTTTAATGTCATTAACTCAAATTAAATCAAATCTTGAATTAAAATGATAGTTGGAACTACGCAAATTTTTCTGAAAAAGTGCACTGATATAAAATCGCTTTCACCATTGCTTAAAAATTGATGAACATGCACTGTAAAAAATTTCATGCATCTGAACGCTAAAATGGAGGCAACTACTTTATACCAAAATGGTGTTTCGATAAATGTTCCAATACATGAAAACAAAGCATATTCCTGCTGTAGTGTATCACATATTATGCTCTTTTGCACTGCCTGGTATAAAGTAAACTCCGCCATGTTTATTACACAATAACACTGAAATTTATAGTTACAGTAAAATATGATATGCAATAGAATCATTTTTACGATACATTCTAAAGCAATAATCATAAATTTAGGATGCGTATATACATTTTTAATTGATATGCTAATATCTGCAGTCCTCACACATGTCAATGTCACTCCATAAGGAGGCAATATTGGGATTTGTTTAAGTAGGTAAATTTGAACTAAAAAAGTCTAAGTAGGTAATATGCACTTATAACAAATCCCCACATAGTGCGAATTTATCACATTTCCATGACGGTGTCATTGTAGAATATCGCAGAAATGACTCTATCTTTAGGGGTATATATCTAGTCAGCTAAATTATCCCAAATTGAAAGTCGCCTTAAGGATTCATAAAGAGAAGGTGAACGAATTGTATCATGAAATTAGGATGTAGAGACTGATTGTACTGTTCGACGAAAGTTAGAAGCTCTAATCCAAACTGATGGTCCATATACTATACAAGATATAACCGAAATCTAGCAAGTTCTGTAAAACTCTGGATTGAGTTGAAGTGTTATCTTGGTAAGAAAGCAATTTTTCTTAACATTAATGGTCGTGATGACAATTACAAGTTGTCACTTGACATACATTAAATTTAAGGTAAGGTAGACATTAGGCTTGAAATGTATTGCATTGGTAAGGTAGGCTTGAAATATTTGCAATGTAACGCGTTCTTTCAACTTAACTATTCTGATGTCGGTGTTTGTTCTGCTGGGGAATTTGAAGTGGAGGATTTGTAGTCTTGGGATGGGTTGAAGGTGGAGTAGACGATTTTATGTAGGGTAGAAGTACTGTCATATCCAGGTAAGATCGCTGGTCATTGTGAACTTTTCATGCTCCTAAGGAAAGACAAATTGATCACGGCATTACTTATTTTAATTTTTTTAGTTTGGCCAAAATAAATGTAAATGAATTCATGAACTGGCATGTATATGAAACTGGCAGGACATAACCTCGTGGGACCAGGTCCTCCCTGTGTGCTCCGGGGAGAGGATATTAAATTTTATAAAAGCATCATAGTTTTTAAAAATGCAGTAAAATTCAAAATAAGTTATAAAATTCAAAATAAACTGTTGCAAATTAAATGAAGATAAAGATGAATACTAGATCCATAATCTGTGAGCACATAGGGGGAGAGAGAGAAAAAACATCAAGGGAGGGTATCAACCTTCGCTGAGAGTTCCACGGGGAATACTGGTCCATCTCCAAAAGATATCGTCCCCTCTGTAGCGGTTGCGAGAATCTCCAAAGTCAACACTCTAGGAGCTGAGCCCTAGAAATCTCGCAAAGGACAAAGACAACAAAGAGGGCGCTTCAGTTGGAGACAGCCCAGTAGGTAATTGGAACAATAAACATTGTGATGATCACATCGCAAATTCGAGATTTCGCAAAGGCCAAAGACAACAAAGAGCGCGCTTCAGTTGGTGACAGCTCACTAGGTATTTGGAACAACAAACATTGTGATGATCACATCGCAAATTCGAGATCTCGCAAAGGCCAAAGACAACAAAGAGGGTGCTTCAGTTAAAGACAGCCCAGTAGGTAATTGGAACAACAAACATTGTGATGATCACATCACATTAACTTTCGGTGAAACAAACAACACATAAATTCGGAAGACATCAAGAGCATGCTACGCTACCCGAAAAATAGCAAACAGCATTCTTAACGCATAACATTCTTGATGCCATTGCACGTTTTAATTGTTTTTTTATCAGTATCAAACAGTATTTATCGCCATAGGCAGCTTATCGTCAATTCATTAACCGACTAGCTAGAGTACTTATGTTTCAACTGAAGCTAGGTGCTTGATGTTAAAACTTGTTTCCCGGCCACTACAAATTGAATTCGTCACCATCGTTAATTGGCAACAAATTCATTTAATTGTAAAAAAATGAATTTGTTGCCAATTAAACTAACCGCTGCACAAAAAGAGTAAAAGAAAAAATGTAAAAAAAAATTTAAAAACTACTCTAAAAATGTAAAAATAGTTCTTTTTTTTGGCACACTTAAAATAAAAGACGTAAAATGCGTAATTTTAATGATACTTTTTTATTCCCTCTCGCAAGTCTCACAAAAATTATGCACCTTCTTTCTTTGTTTCAAATGTAAAAAACAGAATTATTCAGTTTTTCATTTTATTTAGTTCATCAACTCATTTAGTTTCTTCTTTGTCTTTTTGTTTAAGGTTGCGGGTATTAAGTTACTAAAAAAAATTAGTGAAATGGAATATGAAGAATATAAAATGTTGTTACAAAGGTTGGACGAGTTTATTGAGACCTGCTTTAGTACCGAAAACTCAACGTGCGAGTAAGTATATTTTATCCACATAAAAGTCATTAGCATCACTGAATCAATAGTAGTTCTGTTATTATACATTACTGAGAATTATATATATATCATACAATATTTCAAAACTGGACAGTGTATTCTGAATTAATATTTTAGCTTAGAACACGCTCATCACACACGCTGTCCATCCAGAGAACGTGACGTCATTGAAAGCTGTTGGACTTTAAATACAGTTATCGGACGATCAGAAATTGAACCTAAGACAATTAACTCTACCGAAGGTAAGCTAAGGACACTTTGACAGATTGTTTTTAAGTTCGACTAACATATCTAGATCTAATACTATAATACTAAAAGAGCTTTTTTTAAAAAATTTCAATAAATAACATTACTGCTAGTATTTTAAATGTATGGAGCCAATCAAAGTACAGCGCTGCGATCGGCAACGCGTATATAAGACAACGAGTGTCTAGCACAATTCTTAGATCGGTTACTGCTGTTACAATGCCAGGTTATACAGATTTAAGTGAGTTTGAAAGAGGTGTTATAGTCGGCGCACGGTAGATGGGACATAGCATCTCCGAGATAGCAATGAAATTCGGATTTTCAAGTACGACCATTTCACGAGTATACCGCGAGTATCGGAAATCCGGTAAAAAATCAAATCTACGACATCGTTGTGGTCGGAAAAAGATCATGCAACAAGATGTTCAGACGATATCCCCACCCCCTCTTACTCCCACTGGTTTATGGATAGCCCTGCAGGATTCATGATGTCAATTATGTCCAGTACTACTTCACACATTGATCGAATTCATGCTACGTCGTGTTGCGGCACTTCTGCGTGCTCGCGGGGGCCCTATACGATATTAGGCAGGTATACCAGTTTTTTTGGCTCTTCAGTGTATTTATTACAAAAGATGTTCTTTTTTCAAAACTAAATTTTATTTTATCAGTTTTTTGAAATTCTATTTTAGCTTTCATCTAATTAGTAAGAAAAAGAAAATGGTTGTCAAGCCACTTTTTTTGATATTTACCGTGAGGCTTATACAATTAAAAAGTTGCTTCTTTCAATTAAACAGCAGTATAGCACTTTTTCTTTTGTATTTGGTTAATCGTATTACTTAAAAGATATTAAGAGATAGTGTTTTTTATGCATTTCGTTTGTGAATAACATAAGCCTGGAGTAAACATTAGGTGAATGGTGCAAGTATTTTTAATGTATTTTCTAGAAAAAGTACTGGTTATGCTTCCTCATGTTGAAGAATATCCTGATTATCGTCCAGTTGCTTCAGTTTATATCTCTATTCACAATGCTCGACAGATTTTAAATCCGTTCCTTTATGGATTTCCAATGGAGGCCAACAAGGTGCATGAATTTTGACTTAAAAAGGTGCTCTTTTATTTTAAAAATAACTTTCAAAATATGAAATACCATTAAGTTTTATATTTTTATCCCTTTATACTGTGATTTTATTAAATATATATCTATGTATTACAGGCATTAAAAAAACTTCTACCAGCACCGTACGAAACAAACTGCGTAGATTACATAGAAAAATGGAAGTCAAGAGGAGGACATGGCCCCACTAACCAGAAAGTAAAAAAAAGAAACAATATTTAATTAATATTTAGGTGTTTCTTAAATATTTAGATTGTTCAAATGTTCAAAAATATTCAAACATATTAGGTCATGAAAGGTCGATAAAGGTTAATTAGCCATTTCAGTTTTCATATTGATATAATTTTGTCGGTACTGAACGGTAGGGAGGCTAGAGATTATATATGATAGAGAACGGTAGAGATTATATATGTCTGACTTTGCAGTTGTAGATACTACTTTTTCTTTCCATGCATGAATTTGAATAAGTAACACAAGCTATTAACAGAGGAAAAAAATGATTACATGAATAATACTGAAGGTCTGGTTTCTTAGGACAAGCGCCTTATCTGGGCGTCAGCGGGACGTCAACGTCACGCTGACGCCAACAAAATACTGGTTTGTTAGCTCAAGGCCTGGTTTCTTAGAACTAACGCCTTATCTGGGCGTCAGCGGAAAGTTCACGTAGATCTGACGCCAAAAAAATACTTTTTTGTTAGCTCAGCATGAGCAGTCGGTCCAACGCAGACATTATCTCTCATTGCGCATGCGTTAATAACGTAAACAAATATTTATTTTGAATTTTTATTGATTTTGTTATTGTCGACCAGTGTTTTAGAGAACAAATAATGACTTTGTCCAAGAAAAAACACATTATAGCTGAGCTAAATGAAGAGTGCTATGTTTAATGAAGAAGCTATGTTTAATGTCAAAATCAAAATCTTGGCTGATTTCAATGTGCTGTTGGATGTTGTCCGCCATTGCTTCTGTGGTTAACGTCACGTTGTAATCCAACTGCAGTTGAGTTGGACGGTAATTGTAGTTCAAGATGAGCGTACGATGACGTATACTATCAAACTCACAAATGGACCAATCAGAGGTTAGCGCTGATTTCCAGCTGATGGCGTCCTGTCCTAAGAAACCAAGCCTTTAGATATCTTCGCATAATTGATTTCAATTCTGGTATCAGTTTCTCTCTAAGCTATAGTTTTTAGGCAGTTCAATTGTATAGGCCTAACCAGGATATTTAAAAATCCCCTCGAGTGATTAAGTGACACACTTCTCTGGAACGTAAGGCATGGCAGGAAGAAGGCGATATTACATTTCAGTTCATCGCATGTTTTTTGTCTTAAGTTCAAGGAGTAGACAAATGTATTAAGACAAATCAATGCGTTATTTATAAAGTTATAAAGTATGCAAAGTAAAAATAAGATCACTCTGAATCACTTTTGATCTAATGATCGGATCTTCATGCGTCAGGGATTAATCTCAATTTTTCGAGTAGGTGACTTCAAATATGTCAATTAATTAATACAGGCAACATTTGAAGTTACTAAATTAAACGCAAAAGCATACTTTCCTTAATATATCTTTTCTCAGCGGATTCAGATTTTTGATGCCTAAAATATAGGAGGTAGCCACAATTTGGGAAATATGGTACCAATATTTTAGTACTGGGAGCAGTCCAAAGTTTTCGAGTTTTTAATGTTAACTAGTGGGCAGTGCCCCCTGCTCACTAACGCTCGCCAACCCCCGAAAATTTCTACGCAATCTTATATGATTTGCTTCACAAACCAAGCGCGCTTCGCTCGCTACTAACTTTGGTACATTGCCAATGCACAAAATTCTAAGAATTCAAAACAATCATTTAAATCCATACAAAAACTTTCTTTTTTAAAAAAATTACATCTTTTTAGTAAATACTAAATCATTAAAATAAATTTGAATTCAAATAAATGCATGTAATTCGTTAAACCTATTAGAAATGTGCTATAGTATAATTCGTCAAAAATCGTCAAATAAATTCGTAATATATAAATTCGTGAAAAAAAGCGCTTTCGAAAAAAATACTAAAATAGAGATCTATCGACAAAGACTACTCACTTCTGCCTAGCTTAATAGTATGAGATTGCCGCATCTGATGCTCTCTTGCTATTTCCGTTTCCGTTTCTAAAAGCGCTATATGTTGAGCCACCTCAACTAGATTTGGCATGTGATATTTTTAGCGGCAATCATTGGTCGATTCGCCGTGTAAGAGAAATAGTAACGTAAACAAAACAAAGCAAACGTTGCCACTGGCGGAAAAGAAATACAGCCAAAATTTGGGAGCCACGTGAGAGAATTATATATATTAGATATTACTTTATGCGTATTTCACCCTATTACAAGAACTTTTCAAGCGAATAGAAAATTTTTTGCACTCAACTATAATTTTGTTTAATTATATTTTATCAAGTTTAAATTTCGCCTCGAAATGTTAGTCCATTAAAGGAAATCATAGGCTAATTTTTGCCCATGGTTAATGAGTTAGGTGATTGGAATAATAAACCAATATGTCTATCCACTGCTTTCAATGATGGTTTCAAGCTTCTAGGCTGCTGTAGAAGGCTAAAATATATTATTAGATCATTCGAATGTTTAATATTACTTAAAATTCTATCTTTTTATAAGCAGTACATCTGATAATATTGAGATGCACTTTATTTCACAGCGTGTAAGCTGCTTACTTAGAAAAAAAATAACTGTAAATTGTTTGTTTCTATCCTATTTTGAAATTTCTGTACTGTGGGTGAATTCTGATCAATGTTTTTAATCCACTCTCTGTCATAAAGTTTTCGAAATAAAACACTATTTAAGCAAAGCTAATGAATTATTTTTTGGAACATTTTAGGAATGCTTTGAAGAATGCGAAAAGAACCTCAGTATGCAGGCTCGTGGTTGTATTCCTCATTCTTACGGAATTCCGGGACATGAAAAAATGTGCAGTTCTACAGGTAAAGCAAAATTAAAAAGTTGCATAATTTTGATGTCTTCTAAATACTAATTAATAAGGAATTTTGTTAGAAAAATTTTTTCAATTACTATTTTTTACATACATTTAATCAAATAATTGTCAAAAATAATCATTATCATTTTGAAAATTTATAATTTTACTGTCCATTTTAAAATGATCTCTTTTTTTGAGTTTTCCCGGATATTCAGATCCACTTAAAAATGCATTGCATTTAAATTTAACATTTTTCAATTAGCACGTTGAATGCCGTGGGGGTCACCGGTGACCGGTGAAGTCAAGATTATTAGAAACAAATACACCGAAGAGCCATTACATTATGACCACCCTCCGTCAATAACAATGGGCTCGCCCAGGTTTTAATGGTTTCTCGACCAGGAACAATGTTTTCATGGGGCACATTAGGACCCATAATCCTCATAGAACCATCTCTGACGTTTGTAAACTACTTGAACATAGTTGCAGACCAGGTTCACCCATTCATTGCAACAGTATTTACTGCGGAAGATGGTGCTTACCAACAGGATAATGCACCATGTCATAAGGGTTAAATAGTCATGGATTGGTTCGAGGAACATTTCAGTGACTTTCAAGTCATGTCTTGGCCCCCAAATTCACCTGACCTTAATCCAATAGAGCATTTGTGGTCCTACTTGAAAAACCAAATTCGTGCTGCCACGCTACCCACTAGCAATGTGAGGGAATTGTAGGACCAGTTGGTGAGCGCTTGGTACCAGATACCTCAGACTACCTATCAGCACCTTGTGGAATCAATGCCACGGCGGGTGCTAGCAGTTTTGAGGGCTAAAGGTGGCCCTACATGTTATTAGCAGGGTGGTCATAATGTAATTGCTGTTCGGTGTTATTCGAGTAAATTTTTAATGTTTTTAATTGTTTTATATTATTATCGTTGCTAAAATGGTTTGAAGAAATTAATTCAATGCATACTGAGAAAATCATTTTGGTCAGACATCCCAGTCATGTAAAATTAGCGTGGCATTCAATGTGTTAAGGAGTCTATTTTTTGATTTCGTCAAGAGAGCATCAACTCAATCATCATCGATTCAATCATTCTCATCAATTTCATTCAATCATATTCATTTAAATTTAACTTAGAATTCTGAGTTTTTTAACGGGAGGTTTTTAGACACAGGTATTATTTAATGCAAGCACTTTTGTGAAATAATGCAAAGAACTCTTACAATTTAATTTTCTTTCGAGCTTAAATTTGAAGGGAAAAACATAAACACGACATCTTGCGCGCACCATAAAAGTCACAAAAATAATTATATTGGCTGGAAGTTTTTTTTTACATGGTCTTTTTACACAAATTTGTAGACATTTGCTCGAAAGAAAGTTGTCAGTAGACATTCGTTATGTAGGCAAAAAAAAGCTTTTCATAACTGATGATTATATAGGCTTTTCATAACTGATGATTACATAGGCTTTTCATAACTGAATTATTGAGTTTGAATTATTTTTCTCTAAAAGTAAACAGAATTGCAGTGACAAATAAAAATCATTATCTTAATAATAAACAAAACTCAAATTTTGCAGAATCAGAGGTGAAAGAGCCAGAATATGAAATTGCAGAATGTCAGAAAAAACATTGTTATCCTGCCTGCTAGTAAGTCGTAGTATTTGATTTTCTGATAAAGTAGCCTGTTCAAATCTTTTTTGATGAAGTATTATTTGTAACATTGAATTAATTATTAATTAATTATTAATTAATTATTAAATAATTATTAATTAATTATTAATTATTAATTAATTAATTACTAATTAATTATTAATTAATTAATTACTAATTAATTATTAATTAATTAATTATTAATTAATTATTAATTAATTAATTATTAATTAATAACAATGAATTAATTAATTAATTAATTAATTAATTAATTAATTAATTAATTAATTAATTAATTAATTACTTCATTATTATTAATTAAATATTATTAATTAAATATTATTATCTAAATATTTTTCCCAGTATCTTCGGGTAATATTTTTTTTACATTTTTTAATGTTAGGTAATAATTTTTACTAAATATTTAAAGGTCGTTTGTGTTATTAAAATTTTACGTTAAATTTGCATTAGTTACTGAAAAGAGGTATTTAAAACCATGCAATGTTGTAAGTGGAGCTAAAAACAAAGTTTCTTTTTTCTTTAAGCGACATTATCCTTCCAAAGCCTAGTATCTGATACAATAAGCAGCATTTGGTACTTCGCTCAAAAACTAATTTTGTAATTTTTTCTTTTTGTGTGTCTTTTCAATGAGATTATTTAGATAAAAACATATTTTTCTTTACCTTGTTATTCAGATTTTTTAAATATAACTTTTAACTTTTTTGACCAAAATGTGAAGAAATACACTACAAAAATATACTACAATATGTAAAAAAGCCAAAAATTAAAATTTATAATTTTTCTGCGAAATTAACTTTAATTTTTTTTCTTCAAAAAACGTTTATTGTATTCTTAATGACACTTTTACAAGCCAAGCACACCCACCATTATTGACCTTTTGTGAATTAATTCAGGAGGGTGCACCTTTCTTTTGACAAGAGAGCACCACAATGGTGGAAGTAGGTCTTACCTCAGTACCTCACTAATAGAGGGCAGCACCACTCATGCCTGAGACTACTTCTCTAATTTAGAGAAGGAAATTTTCTCCATCTTATGGTAACCATGGTATTGCACAACTACCAACCTCAACACTTTAAAAAAAAATTTAATCAAGGGAAATTTATTTAAAATTTTGGATCGCATTTATGAGTTTACATTTTTCAAAGCTGCATAGTTATAAGTAAATAAAAGTTCATTTTCTGTTATTGAATGGTCGGGTATCAGGTGGATGAACCCTGTACTTCAAAAAACCAGTTTATCTACCCTTCGCTTTAACTTTAAATTCTAAAAAATTTCTTTGAAAATGTTTCATTTTCTTTTAAATATTTTTTTTTTAATTCATCATTAAAATAACGTGACAAAACTTTATTTATAAGACCATCTCGTGACTTGGTTACTTAGCTTCAGTTGTTAGGTTATTGCGATGTAACATTTTCCTTTTCCTTTTTAAGAATTGTTTAATTTTTATATTTTCATTCATTTATTTAATTACCTTTACCACTCCCCCCCCCCACAAAAAAAAATCAGAGCCCTTTTCAGGGCAAAAAGACATAGCCTATAAAATATACATGTAGACAATAATTTGGAAAAAACTTTATTTTCTAATTAAGTATATCCAAATTCGCGATCGCAACGCTCGAGTACGCCGTCTAGCGGGAGCCTGTAAATATCTGACATTAATTTATCACGTTTTCATTTAGTTCCATCAAAGTCATTGACAGAATCAGGCGCCATTTTTTAGCAGCAAATAAGAAACAAAATTTCCCTAAGGAAAAGGCCGAAGAACTTGAAAAAAATCTCCAGAATATTAGTAAATCTTTCAGGAACAGAACACGCCAAACATTTGAAGAAAAATTCCTCAATAATTTTTAATTTCTATTATCAACAAACTTGCAACTGATGACTTCCGATTTCGGATACTGTTACAGATGTGTGTATTAAGGTAAAATGCATTTCTTCTGTCTTCAATTCATTACGAATTAAAGTGAAGTCAACATTGCTTTCGTCATTCCAGTAAATAAATATGAATTCAGAACATACAGAATTGTAATAGTTATAGCATATTCTTCTTCGTTATAGAATAGTATATATTTCTGTATCCATATAATTCGGAAAACAACAATAAAAAATTATCCAAGTTACTTGAAATAGTGCCATTTGTGCTGATTCTTAATTAATTTTAATCGTTTTCTTGGCAAGTTTTTTTTAGTTTTGAAAGAATAAGTTCAACTAGAATTCAGCTATTCTGTTTTTAGCTACATATTCAAATTCATATCAATTATAAAATTTTGCTGTGTAGTATGTTATCTAAAAGTAATGAAGGGATAAACTATGTATCTATTATTTGAGAATAAAGTTTTCAAACAAGGAACTTATCATTTTGGAATTCTCCGGGAATTATAAATCAGGTAAGTGCAATGATTTTTACAATAAAAAATTTGCTTGTAAATATTTTTTTTCATTTGATGATGGTTCTCTACAGAATGGTTTTTTACGTCTGATTAAGAACTATAAGAATAATAAAAAAAGAAACAATATGAAAGTTTTTATTTCAATGTAAAGAATTCTTAAAATCGTTTTTTTTATCCTAAGAATTCTTTATTTTCCGTTTTTTAGTTTATAATTTTTTGATAAAAATTGTTCTCAAAATACTTTTTTTGAAAAATTAAATGGTATAACATTATGTGTTTATGTATACTTCTTGTATATTCCAATGTTTGAAGTAATATGATTCAGAAAAGTATGGAATAAAAATTCGGTACTTACGTATTAACGCCACCGCCGCTACAGATTTGGCGGTTTTTAAGTGCCGCCAATCTACACTTAAAATTTTTGCGACAATTCATAAAATAAAACACTTTATTTAAAATCAAAATAGTCAATCGGATTTCGGTGGAAAATGAGCCGATATAGAGTTTAGCATAGATTCAAAACAATCATATCGCCATATGAACTCTGATAAATAAGATTCCAAATGAAATAACATTTCCAAAACGTACGTTTACCAAGATAAAGTTTCATGTTGTGGGAATTGGTACATTTTCGTTTTTTCGGTAAAATATTTCCCTCCTGAAAAAATAAAATTGCATCTTGTTTTGTTTTTGGCAAATCCCAAAGACGAATTTTCGTAGCACTAAAAATGGCGACAAAAAAGAATTGTTTTTTTGTTTTTGTTTCGTCAGCATTCTTTATTTTACGTTTCTTAGTTTCTAAATAATGAGTTTTATTGAAACTTGAAATTTTTTGATAAAAATTGTTGTCAAAAAACTTTGTTTACAAAATTAAAATTCATAAAATTATGAGGCTTATGTATACTTTTTGTTCATTTTAATTTTTGAAGTAAACTATAGAATGTAAAGTTTAAATGGGCCTTTCATGTTATGTCACTAAATTTAGTAATACTATTTCTCGGGCATTAGGTTTTAACTCTTATAAGAATATACATATTTTTTTCTGTTAATGTACAAATATTTTTCCGATGTGTTTTGGATATTCCTTCTCTAATAAAAAGAGATACCATTTTGTTTTCGGTTGTACAAGAAAGAATATCAAGCATTTTTCTTTTTTAAATTTAATAAGCCACATTAAAGAAGGAACGTTGCAATGCTACACGCTACATTAACGACGTCTCCAGAGTAACTGAATGACGGTTCATATAGAAATCGCAGGTATGCGTCTCATACAACAACGCCCCCTATAGTTCGTTGCGATCGCGAATTGAATTACTTTATGTTTCAAAAAATCTCCAGGTTACAGATAATAATTGTTACTTGACAAATCTATTTGAAAATTACGTTGAGAGGCTGCTTGGCATTTACAATGCTTAAAATTTAATTTTCCCCTCGAATATCTTTAACACATCTCTGCATTTCTAAAACATTTTCGGTCTTTTCTTGCTTAAATTTTAACCTTGCAAATGTGGGCTTTTTTTTTTTTTTTTGACCTTTTTAAGTAGAAAAAAACCGAAGTCCATACAAGATTTACATTCATGTTGTAAAACTTTCAACACCATTTGTTAGCTTTTACAGAGATCTCATTCTTTTATTTCCACTGACATACACAGATAAACAGAAAAACATTAATAACAAGAAGAAGTCGTTTGGCTGCCTAGCAACCAGTCGGAGTTAGAATATTCGCAATCACAACGAAATATAGGGGGCGTTGCTGTATGCAACGAATTCCTGCGATTTCCATGTAAACAGTCATTCAGTTGCTCTGGAGACGTCTTTAATGTAGCATGTTAATGTGAAGTTCCTTCTTTATTGTCGTTATTTAAATTTAAAAAAGAAAAAATTTTGATATTCTTATGCAAACAAAAATAAAATGGTATATATTTCTTTTTTTTGTTTTTTAATAAAAAGAAGGAACATCCAAAACACATCGGAAAATTATTTGCAAATAAAAAGAAAAAAAATATGTTATTATTAGAGTTAACATTTAATGCCTGCGAAATTGTTCTACTAAATTTAATGTTATAACATGAAAGGCCTATTTAAACTTTACATTCCATACTTTTTTCTGTTACAAACTTCAAACATAAACGAACATGCTACTTGCGAAATTATTATTTAATATGTTATCGAATCACTTTTTAGTAACTTGATTAATTCTTTCAAAGAGACTCTTTCCATTGATCTCAAACACATATAAGAACACAGAAGTTTTCTAACTAACTTAATATAGTTCAAAATAAATATAAAAATAACTAGATTTTCCCTCTTCGTAAAAAAAATTGATTCTAATAATTGAAAGTATCCTTTTTCGTGAACTCATGTTGTTATCGCTTCTAATAACACTCAGACAAATTAAGATTGCCAACCGTCGATTTTTTTGCAAATTTAGTCAGAAAGGGGCGGCGGGGCTTTCGTTTGACAAGAGAGCACAGCAAAGGTGAAAATAGGCATCAACTAAGAACTACACGGATAGATGGCATCAACACTCATTCGTGAGACCACTTCCTCAATTTAGACATAGATCTGATGGGGAAGGAAATTTTCTCCAGACCCCTTTATCCATGGTACTGCTCAGCAACGAACCACAGGACTTTCAATTCCACAGATATTACGAGGACATATATCGCATGTACTCGGTGGGTTTTAGAGGAGTCGATGATCAAATCCCGGCTCCTCTGGACCGGAATCTGATTCTCTAACAACTGAGCTACCACGGTCAGTATGAAAGTACATTATACTTTACATTATTAGTTCATTAGACTTCATATTTTACATTAAAGTACATTAATAGTAATGGTAGTATTTATGTCTGAGAAGAGGTGTTATTATTTACCTACATTTGATATGTTATCGAAAAGTTGAATGATATAATCATGAAATGAATATAATTTTTACTTTTGCTTTTGTTACTAGTGAAGAATATTTTGTAGTTGCAAGAGAGATAATTCACACAGAAGTTTTTCACGTAAGTTTACTTCTATATTTGCATTCATATTCATTTGAATACTTGTATTCGGAACTTCTGTTTCCTACAGACTATATACACCGAAGAGCCATTGCATTATGACCACCCTCCATCTATAACAATGGGCTCGCCCAGGTTTTCATGGTTTCTCGCCCAGGAACAATGTTTTCATGGGGCACATTAGGACCCATAATCCTCATAGAACAATCCCTGACGTCTGTAAGCTACTTGAACATAGTTGCAGACCAGGTTCACCCATTCATGACAACAGTTTTTCCTGCGGGGGATGTTGTTTGCCAACAGGATAATGCACCATGTCATAACGGTCTAATCGTCGAGGAACATTTCAGTGACTTTCAAGTCATGTCTTGGCCCCCAAATTCACCTGACCTTAATCCAATAGAGCATTTGTGGTCCTACTTGGAAAACCAAGTTCGTGCTGCCACGCTACCCCCTCGCAATGTGAGGGAATTGCTGGACCAGTTGGTGAGCTCTTGGTACCAGATACCTCAGATTACCTATCAGCACCTTGTGGAATCAATGCCATGGCGGGTGCTAGCAGTTTTGAGGGCTAAAGGTGGTCCTACATGTTATTAGCAGGGTGGTCATAATGTAATGGCTCTTTGGTATATATATATCTATCTATCTATCTATCTATATATATATATATATATATATATATATATATATATATATATATATATATATATATATATATATATATATATATATATATATATATATATATATATATATATATATATATAAGCAAGTTTGACGTTTGTCTGAGTGACATATTTAATATTTTATTGATTAAAGTTTCACGATCGAAGGTTAATGCAATTACGAGAAAAATCATTTCAAATATGAAATACTGGTTCATTAATAACCAGTGTAACCACCAGAATTTTGAATGCAAGAATGCAAACGGATAAGCATTGATACAGATGTATGTCTTTGTGGGATTGAATTCAATGCCGGTCAGTTTATACGGGGATAGTTATGGCGGTTTGTGGATGATGTTGAAGTTGTCTTCCAAAGGTGTCGTGGTCGATTGACGAAACATCTAATGATCTAGCAGGCCATTGAAACATGTCGACAACAAAGCAGATTGATTTGCCAGGTTGTCGTACAAATTTGCAGTCAAGATGAGTGAACTAACCTCGAGAGTTTTTGATATCATAGGAAATCGTTCCCCAAACCATTGCTACTGGTGTAGGTCCAGCGTGTCTAGGCCATGGACAGTTCTGCAGCTGGCGCCCTATATCCACTATACGGCTATCACTGATATCAATGCAGAACCGACTTTCATCAGAAAACAGAATAGAACTCCATTCTGTCCTCCAGTGAGCTCTAACTCGACACCACTCACGTTGTAATCGGCAGTGGTTTGGAGTGAGTTGAATGCAAGCTACAGGCTATATTGCGCTGAGCTATATTTGAAATGGATGATTTGTAACAGTTCATTGCGTCACTGCAGTGCCAACTGCATCTCGAAGTTTTGATGCAGTCTCTGTCCTGTACGCTATGGCCATATGCAATACACGTCTGTCTACCCTCTTCAGCGTGACCGCCCAGAACCTGTTTTATTTTTGAAGCAGTAACAGCAATTTGAATGGAATAAAGTTGTTATGGAATAAAATAAAAATTCTAAGAACTACATTTTTCAAGTTTACTAAAATGGAGGAAATTATATTTTTTTAACGTTCTTAAAATATTAAATGCAGGGCCCACCAATAACGACCAAGAGCCCTGTAATTTTTTTCTTTGTTCAGTGGTAGCAAAATCGAATTATTTTCTCTTCCCAAGTCCACTTGAAATGCATAATTTTTGGAATTTTTAACTTATTAAATTATTATAGAGGGACTAAATTGATTTTAAGATTGCTTTTTTCGTTCTCTAAATAAATTCGGAATCTCAATTTTAGTAAGTTTTCAGGTTTTTTCCCATTTTTGTTGCTTCTTATGCTTTGTGCTAAGTATTTTCAGCTTTAAATAGTAATGAAACTGAACTTTTCTTTTTAAATTTCTCTTTTATTTAAATTTCAGTATTTATCACTTTTATTTTTAGTGATCATATTTTACTTCTTTGTTTATTTAAATCAGATTCAGGTTTGGTGATTAAAATTTTCTGCTAATTCTTCTTATAAATTTTTTCCACTTTCATTTCTGATTCCGTTTTTGTTTTGGTAACTTTTTGTGGGTATGAGATAAGTATAGGGAATAATACGAGGAATCAAGTATTATATTTTGAGAATGTGTAATCCTATTAAAGATTGTACATTTAAACGAATTTTTCTTCTTCTCTTTTCTAGCATGGTTGCCCTCATCCCCCAGCTAACAAGTAAGAATATTTTTGAACTATTACAAATTATAATTTTGAGAGTTCAATAGATATTTGCGCAATAAAAAATTGTAATTACAAGATAATTTTGAATGTTATTACAATTTCAAGTACTTTTTCTCCTCTCTTTCAATAAATATGCATGCATAGTGAATTTTCTTTATAAAAATCTCATGTTTTTTTCACCAACAAGTACCTCTCTGTAACAAGGTAAATAAATGTCTTTGTGAAAAAGGATATAGTTGTATAACAAAAATAAATATGTTTTCTTGATGTTTGAGGATATTTCTATAATATATGGAATGTTTAAATTGCACTATATATTTCAATGAAACTCCTAAATTCCAAAATTTTTTATCATAAAATTTGTTATAAATTTAATGGTTTAAAAATATTTTATTTTAGGCAAACCATTCAGATAATTATAACCATGAATAATAGAATGGAAACAACAACATATGCACACAGTCCTAAATTTCAGGTGAAATTTAATCTATTTTTTATATTTTCGAGCATTTATCAATATTCATAATTCTCTATACATGCTCCAATGCAGCAGTTTTGGGTGTTCAACTTAACGTAACATTTTGTTTTTACTGCACAACATTTATCTGATTTAAAGTTTTAAATTGCGAAGGTGAATTTAAAAATGTACAGGGCGTGTAATGAAATAAAAAGAAATTAACATTGAAAAAGTTGTTCAAGAATTATCGAACAGTTAAACTTGTACTGGAAAACACCATATAGTCTGCTTTACAGGTAGCAGAAATGCAACGATAAGGTTGAAATTTTACGAGGCAAAAGGGTTATTTATTTATCTTTTTTCAATTCCCTTTATTTCCTTTCTTTTGCTATTCGAAAACGAACAAAATACAATTTCAAAAAAATACTTTTTAACAAAAAAAAATTAAAAAAAAGAAAAAAAAAGATTCGATCAGCATGCTGAATTTTTATTTCAGTGGATTCGTATATTATTATACAACAGGCTATTATATTATTTTTCAATACAATATTGAACAGTGATTATTTATAGAACTGGTTATCAAATATTTATTTTTGTCTCTATTTCATCGTACTCTCAGTGCATTTTTCACCGTGTTAATTTTACATTTCCAATTTTAATAGTTTTTGAGCATCAAAACAAAATATAACGTAAAGGTGAACACCCAACAAAAATGGTGGAGATGCTTGAAAGATTTTAATTTGGAGATAAAATAAACTTTTTATTTAACTCAGTGTTTCAGTTTAATTTATGCAACGATATATGATATGTCAATATAATCGTAATACATTTTTTGCAGGTCAACTTAATTGCAGAACTTAGTTAAGTAAATAATTGTACTTATCAATGATATGTCATTGTCACCTTAATACTTCTCTTGCGGGTCAACTTAATTGCAGAACTTAGTTAAGTAAAAAATTGTACTTATCAATGATATGTCATTGTAATTTTAATACTTTTTTTACTGGTCAATTTAATTGCAGAACTTAGTTAAGTAAATAATTGTTTACTTATCCATGATGTGTTATTGTAACCTTAATATATTTTTTGTGGGACACCTGAATTACAGAACCTCGTCAAGTAAATAATTGCACTTATTATGAAGTCAAATCTATATGAACTTAAAATATAATTTGCAATGTAGAAAGGTATAGATAGAGGAAGAAAGTAAGATATTGGAGTTAAGATTTTAAACTATAAATTTGGATCTAAGGTACACATTTTGAAATCGTTTCGTTTATTAATTTCTTGTCGATTAGTCTTTTTTCGGAACAAAAAAGTATGATTAAAGTTCAGCATTCAAGACGTAACCTTATTTAAGATTACAACCTAAAAGTTATTCCTTAACTTGTGTATACCTTATGGTGAAATGATTTCTAAACCATGATTCCTTAATAAAACAGCAGAGTGTCCTCAAAAAAAATTATGATTTGGAGACACCCACATATTTATGGAAAATATTAATTTATATGTGACATAAACTTTTTGTTTAATCGATAACTGATATCATGTGTAGGACCATTTTTATCAAAATTGATTTCATTACAGAACATTGTTGATCTATGACATGATACCCTGCAAATGTTTAACACACGTAAAATAAATGAGAGCATGATCATGTTAAATAAATGAGGGCTTGTTTACTTTTTTCTCTGAAAATATTTTCAGACGATCAGATAATTTTAGCTTTATTTCTTTTCGCTTGCATTCTATGAAAGTTAAAATTTTTCTGATAAAGAAAAAATCATACGCATTTCAGATCTTTTTATAAATATGAGACGTTTTTGGAGAATTTCGAGGATATTTTAGGATATATATTATGATTTAAGTACACTTTCTGTCCTCAAATAGATTAGAATATTTTGAAGATTGAAATTTGAGGACTGTCCTCAAGATTTCAGGACGTCAGGTCAGCTTAGTATACCTACATTTCATATAAATACAAAATGCGATCTTTGTAATCAGTTAATATGTATATTTCATAAGATAAAATATATATTTCATAAGAGGACATTTGATGGCATATGTTAAGATTTAAGAACATTTTCTGTTCTTAAATGAATTAAAACTTTGAGGACCAATATTAAGAGTTGAGAACTTTTTTCAATATTTTAAGACGTCTGGTCCCCTTAGCATAGCTACATTCCATATGAATACAAAATACAACCTTTGAAACAGTAAAAAAGTAAACTTCATAAATGTGTATTTATCAAAATTTATTTGACATAAATTTTTTATATGAATTGAGTTGGATATTTTACTATTATGCATTTCAAAACGTTGAGGTTTTCAGCTATATAGGCGGCTACATTGGAATTTGGCTTGGAATCTCATTGGTTGCTGTATTCGATTTCTTAGAGACGGTCATACTTATCATAAGTTATCCTTTCAAGAGTTATCAGAAAGAAAGGGAAAGAAACGGAAGCATAGATGACGTCAAAATGTTCACAAGAAAATTATAAATATTTTTTTCTGTACATCCATCTGCAAAAATCCTTGTTCATCCAGTTTTGTGAGAGCTATTGCAAAGTTATACTTAAAACAATATTGACTATCGTAAAGATGATTGCTGTTTATTTATGCTTTTGGAGTCTTATGCCAGTTTGTGATTTAATTTACATTTCATCATGTATTCTTATTGTAAATGTTTATTATTACTAATTTTATTTTTTATTTTATTAACAAGCAGAAAAGGAATAAAAAATAAATTTAGAACCATTTCGAGATTTTGTACCGTTACCCCTTTGGCTATGATCTAAAAATTTAAATTTAGTAACGGTTACCCAGGTTATTTAGTAGACAAATATCTAACGAATTACAGAAAACTTTTAACATTTAAAACTCATTTTTATTGCACCTCTAAATCTTCAAAAAACATAATTTCACACATCTCCAAATGCTAACATGGGAATAAATATTTATACATTAATTAAAACAAAAATGCAACCTTATAACACCCAAGCATAACCTTCAATTACTACAGTTCAAAAAAGACATTTAAAAAATAAAAACTGCCTTTAACACTACTAAAAACACAGACTTGGTTTATGACAGGGCTAAAGAGAATACATGGGCTAGTTCACTCCGCTCTTAGAGCTGAAGCTACGATTTCCCTCCTCATGACGTCACTGTGTCTACAGATCTCGGAGATCGCAAGCAAAGATATGATAACTTTGCATCTTTCTCTTGTAAAAATAAGTTAGACTTTTTCTGGTTATTAGCCTTCAAACTTTACGTAATTAACACATTATTTCCGTTCATAAACATAGTTCAAAAAAAACTTTCTTGGTTATTATATTAAAAAAATACCATTTTAAACTTATAAAAATGTTTTGCTAGTTGGTGAAAATGACACGATAAATACTTTATTTTAAAAAGTTCAGTTTTAACTTTAACTATTAAGAAAAATGAAGGCATATATCGACACTTTTTTTACCTACATATTCTTTTATAAAGATAAGTTAAGTTAAATTTAGAATCCCTGATTTCAAAATATGTCGTTAATAGCAATTTGTTCATACTTAATCATTAGGAAACATCAACCTTAAACGCTAATTACTGAAACAAAATAATAATTTAGGTTCATAATGACATCAGAAATTTTACAATTGTTTATAGACATTTAAATTTACGATGATATAATATATAGATATTTAAATTGAAGAGAATATAATTTTTAAAAAAAATCATAAATATTTAGAATAACTACATTAAAAAATATGTTATGAAATTAGGAGAATTTCAACTATATATACTATATATTTTATTTATACTTTTTACTTACATTTTAATTTTCTTTGACTTTATCTATTTTTTAATTCTTTTCACCTGCCTTTCTTTATGAAGTAGCGAGGCGGTTTCTATTTAGATAATGAATTTTTATAAAAGTTCTTTACGACAGAATAAACGTATTGCGGTTTTATATTAACTGTGTCATTTTTTATCCATTCTTTACATAGTTGTTCATTTACTTTAGGGAACACGCGAAAAATTATACTTTTTCCTTTTGTTTTTATATCAGAATTTTTGCAAGTTGCAATCGCGCAAACTGGCATTTCGATAATAGTTTTAAATTCTTGTAAATTCACTGCAAAAACTGAGGAAAGTCATTATAGAAAATAACAAATGTCTTAGAATATCTCGCAAAAAGAAATGATCCAATATTAGTTAGAGCTAGTAAGGCCAAACACTCCGTTCTTGAAGTAAAAGTGCGAGCTTTGCGCCAAAGTGACGTCACTAGAGTGACGTCGGAGGATCGGCGCGGCAAGAGATACTTCAAAGGAGTGAACCAGCCCTTCTATTCTCTTTAGCCCTGGGTTTATGATATCTATAAATCACACTTAAATACTGATTGTTCTCCTACAAAAAAAAAACACCATAACAGTTCAGAATTTTCGGTAAATGATTACTCTAAAATGTTAACGAAATAAAATTTAAATTTTTATAAGTACCCAAAAGAATTTACTGTTTGCTCTCTGGAACCGCCCACCGGAATGGTAGATGAACTCATGGACAAACTCCTCGGCTAGGAGCTCGAAATTTCTCCAGCTATTCTAATTTCAAGAGACTTAGGCATGTAGAAGGGGAACACCGGACGTCCAGCATAGATTCCCTCGGACTTGGCCCATCGTCTCGAGGATATCAGCTTTTGGCTAATCTCGGTAGTCCTTCCCGCTAGAGACTTCAGTTTAGCTTTCCCTAAGGTTACGATCCACCATCTCCGAGATACTGTCACGAACCACTCCTTCAGCGGACAAACTCCGTATCCCCAGGATACTGCTCTGGTCAACTGCTTACTGCTGATTACTACTGGTACTGCTCTTAGCCACATTCATCGCTTCTCTTTTATCCTCCCTTCAACAAGGCGAAAGAATCTAGACTGACCTGTTTACCACGTCCAGAGTCATCCCGCATCCGGCGGACGTCAGAACCAAAAAAAAAGATCCCTGAGAAAAACCGTCATAAATCCACCAATACCCTATACAAGTTATAATACCATCCTCAATAAATATTAATAAATTTAGTTACATAGATTTCACCCCAACAATCCCTTTTTAAAAGACTAATTCAAAATTTCTAAAGAAAATATCATTATGATTGAATTTAAACTTTACCGTAGTGGTGCCATCTACAGAAAAATAATCTATCTTTAAAAGTATTGAAAAAAAACCTATAATAAATTTCAATTTATTACAATACCATCGCCTCACCGAAAAAAAATTAAAATACTTTTAATTTTTTGAAACATTATAGCACTGTTGGTTAAAATGACCTGGAACCTTATCACCTTAGCAAGAAAACTAAAGTACTGGTCTTACACAAAAAATTCCGTTTTTCCTTTTCTTTTAAGCTGTTCATAAATAATTCCTACTTAAAGTTCAAAATCTCTAAAAGCACCACGTGGCTTTAAACCTACTTTTAGATCTTTATCACTAAAATCAAATCTGACCCCAACAATGTGCACCTTGCAAGGAAACAGAAAAGAGGAATCAAATATGCGCCAAAGTTGTTTAAACTACACTTAACTTTAAAAAACATTATAACTCAGATCTACACTTAGCAATACCTTTTCAAGCGGCCCATAGGGGGTCAGGAAAAGATTGTACAGCAACGTTCTCAATCTTCAACTTTCAAATTTTAAACATCTAAACATTCATAATCTACATTTTCAAAATAACATTAAAGAAAAACAAAAATGGGACAAACCCAGTTTTGACTGATTACATACATCATTACAATTGCCAGTGGAGACCTACACTTCACACTTATGTACATAAAAGGACCGTGGTCCACCTGAAAAAAAAAAAGTCTCCACCGACCTACTACATTCCGGCTTATGTAACCAAAATATACACCGCCAGGTATAAACTCCTCCTCCATATTTGGAGAACATTTGACATTCCACCCCAAAACATTTATAACCCAATTTAAAACAAGAAAAATTTAGTTACACTTTTCTTACAAATTCTAATTTCTTACGACCCGTCCATTTACTCGTTGTCTTAAGTTATAACGAGGTTGCGGAAAAGGCACGAATTTACCTATCTCATACAGTAGATTTCCTGGAGCAGGCGTCTCTACTCTTTCCCTATCTACACTGCCACTGATTTGGTCACCGAACCCACTATCTCTGAATCGCAAAACTTCCAATCTCTGCTCCGCCTTTGCCACATTCTCCACATGAACAACCCTACTATAGCCAAAATTTTTTGTATGTTGGATTTTCAAAGTGACCGGAGATATGACTTCAATCACCCTGAAAGGGCCCTCATTAAATTTAGCAAATTTCTTGCACTGGTTTTTCTTTAACACAGGATTGAACCAGTATACCTCATCCCCTGCTTGGAAACTATATTGTTTGATGTTTTTGTCTCTACGAGCTTTTCTATTTTCCGCAGAATATTCTAGATTTTCCCTCGCTGATGCATAAGTACTATGCAATTTACCAAGTAAATCTTTGACAAAGTCCTCAGCACCCGCGTAAGAGAAAGGATCATGATTCCTAAGAAATTCCAGCGGTAAAGTTAATTCCCTACCATATGTTAACAGTGCCGGAGTACTTGCAACGCCAAAAGAGAAAAATGGCCAGGTATAAATACACCCGTTTGACCATCCTGTGGCGAAAGCTTATCTTTAGGACACATATTCGGTTACAACTCAAATTTCACAAACACACTATTAATTGAATATATCCGAACTTGTTTACGTCTATTTCAAAAACTGGGAATATATAAATACACTCAAATATGATACAACTTTAAAACACATAAAAAGTCAAATGTTAGCATCTGGAAATGCAAAAGATTGCAGCACCAATTTAGGCCCTTTCTATTAAATTTGCCTATCCTGGTCACGGCACCAATTTGTACCGTTACCCCTTTGGCTATGATCTAAAAATTTAAATTTAGTAACGGTTACCCAGGTTATTTAGTAGACAAATATCTAATGAATTACAGAAAACTTTTAACATTTAAAACTCATTTTTATTGCACCTCTAAATCTTCAAAAAACATAATTTCACACATCTCCAAATGCTAACATGGGAATAAATATTTATACATTAATTAAAACAAAAATGCAACCTTATAACACCCAAGCATAACCTTCAATTACTACAGTTCAAAAAAGACATTTAAAAAATAAAAACTGCCTTTAACACTACTAAAAACACAGACTTGGTTTATGATATCTATAAATCACACTTAAATACTGATTGTTCTCCTACAAAAAAAAAACACCATAACAGTTCAGAATTTTCGGTAAATGATTACTCTAAAATGTTAACGAAATAAAATTTAAAGTTTTATAAGTACCCAAAAGAATTTACTGTTTGCTCTCTGGAACCGCCCACCGGAATGGTAGATGAACTCATGGACAAACTCCTCGGCTAGGAGCTCGAAATTTCTCCAGCTATTCTAATTTCAAGAGACTTAGGCATGCCCTTATGAAAAAATCGAGGTATAAATGAGGTATAAACAAGGTATATTTTAAAGGTATAAAGGAGGTTGTTGTTTAAATACGTCGTAAAGGTTGAAAAGGGTGCAAATGAATACCTCAAAATCAACCTCAAATATACCTTAAATATACCTCCAGAGGTATATATGTTTCAACCTGAAGTATATTTTTTTACACTTGTGGAAGTATTTATTCAACAACCTAAGGTGTGTCAGTTTACACTTCAGGTTATTATAAATCTACCTCAGGTGTATTTTGTTCGACTTCAGGTAATTATTTTTCAACCGCAGGTATCTAATTTTATGCTTGTAGAGGTAGATATTTTTCAACCTATGGTGTGTCATTTTACACTTCAGCTTATTATTAATCTACCTCAGGTGTATTTTGCTCGACATTAGGTAATTGTTTTTCAACCTCAGGTATATAATTTTATGCTTGTAGTGGTATATATTTATCAACCTGTGGTGTGTCGTTTTACACTTCTGGTTGTTATAAATCAACCTCAAATGTATTTTGTTCTACCTCAGGTAATTATTCTTCAACCTCAGGTATATAATTTTATGCTAGTAGAGGTATATATTTTTCAACCTAAGGTGGGCCATTTTACACTTCTGGTTGTTATAAATCAACCTGAAGTGTATTTTCAACAATTGGAAAGGTTATTTTTAATTAGCGCCATGTGTTCCATGTTCTACTTTAAGTTATTATTTCGTAACCTCAAGTATATATTTTTGTATTTTTAGAAGTATTAATTTATCAACCAAAGATGTTTTTTTTAGCATTTACGAAGGTGAGGTGTTATACGGACCACCTAGTTTATTAATTTTTAGACTCACTATATAAAAAATATAATATATATATAAAGATATTATATATATTATATGAAGAATAATGTACATTACATTTTTTTCACTCGTAGAGATCATTTATCAACCTGAAATTTTTAATATTAAACCTTCGGCAGTAATTGCTTCTTTTGTTAAGCTATAAAAGAAAGTTTCAAATGCATAATTCTTCTATAATTTTAATAGATTGATTTAAATCACCTTAAAATAACACTTATCCAAATTCTACAGTTAGTAAAAATTATTTATGGGAACTCATACTCGTATTTTTAAAAGATAGTTGTCTAAGGTGCTTGAATTTTTAAAGCTATAAAACTACAAATTTAAATAATTAGTCAGCTGAAATTCAAAGTACTTTTATTTAAAACTAAAATTTCACTTTTTTTACAAACCAACAAAATTATTTTAAATACTGTTTCCGTCTACATGTTGAAACTTGTAATTATTGGAACCTAAAAGGAAAAAAAATATATAAATTAGTAAAAAAGTCATATTTACAATAATAGTGGCAGGTCTTAAAATATTAGAAAGTATTTTTTTTATCATTTAAATTAACTGAATGAAATTAATTTTCCTTTTCAGATAAATATCTTCTGCCATTTTTATTCAATCCTCGTAGCTAAAAAGCATTACATGTATCATAGCCACAAAATAAAATACACTGAAGACAGTATTACCATTAACAACATTTACAGAAATTCAAATATACAGGGTGTTTATAAAGTCTCGGACCCATTTTGATGTTTAATAACTCATAAAATAATAAAGATAGATTAAAATTAATAACATAAATGGTTAGATCGACTCAAAAACTTTCATGAACCTTATCAATGAACTTCCACGTGTGCCCCCTTCGTCGCACGGAGAATATCAAGTCAATAGTCAATTTCACGCCAGGTAGCGGCAAGCATGTCGGCATCCACAGAGGCTATTGCGGTTGTAATTCTGGCTTTTAGGCCATCAATGTTCGACACGATCCTCCTGTAAACATTGTCCTTTATAAATCCCCAAAGAAAAAAGTCCAGCGGCGTTATATCAGGTAATCTGGGTGGCCAAGGAATTGGACCTCCTCGCCCAATCCATCTTCCTGTAAAATGGTCATTCAAAGAACTACGAACGATGATACCCCAATGAGGTGGTGCACCATCTTGTTGCAAAAAGACATGTGGCTGAAGCTCTTCTAGTTGTGGAAATACGAAGTTTTCCAACATGTCTAAGTATACGACTGATGAGATTGTCTTTTCTGTAAAAAAGAAAGCTACCTCTCGTGAAATTGACTATCGACTTGATATTCTCCGTGCGACGAAGGGGGCACACGTGGAAGTTCATTGACAAGGGTCAAGAAACTTTTTGAGTCTATCAAACCATTAATGTTATTAATTTTAATCTATCTTTATTATTTTATGAGTTATTAAACATCAAAATGGGTCCGGGACTTTATAAACACCGTGTATAATTCCAATCTTATTATGCAATTTTAACACTTTTTATTTTTCTATACATCTGTAACATTATGGTACTTGTAAGTTTAATAATTAGATTTCCTTCCCTTTCTTTTTTTAAAAATCTTTAAACTCAATAAACCTAGTCTATATTTTTCAACTTTTTGTCAGACTTCATGAAACTAGCAGCTTTTTTTTAAATTTTTGACACTGGTTCTGAAAAGGACTTATGTTATTGTCAATCACATCAGAGTTTCTTAAAAAATTGTTATTTTAATAATTTTTAATCAATGTAATCAAGAATCTATAATCGTTTAATAAATTAAAATTTTAAAGTTATGTACCAATTTTTATTCTTTTTTTACACTCAATCGAATAGAACAAATTACAAGCTGATAAGGAGCATTTATTTTAAAGTTGTGAGTAATTTTATGTGAGGAAAATGTCTAAGAGAGAATGATTTGAAATAATACTTTTAAAATAAGTTGAGTATAATATCTCCTATATAACTTATAATACCGAGCAGAATAAAACTAATAGTTAGTTGTTACAAACACTTGTTTAAATATAAATACACATCCCATAGGATGAAACTCAAAATAATGCAGATTACTTTCAACAATAAATGTTTTTATTTGCAATTGATTTTATTCAATTCAGGATTAAAATTGCATACTATACTGACTTATTTCTGAAATATTTAAGATTTCCGAAATTCGCACATTTTTGAAGTAGTGAACCATAAACAGCTGCATGAAAAAGCTCATAACCTTGAAACAAATTGTCATATAAACTTGAAATCGGATTTAAGTTCATTCTGCCCAATATTCTAATAAGTAATAACAATCTGCTTAGTAAATAATTAACGTGGGTAAAATGCGAGAAAATAACATGTAGTGAAAATAGCAGTTTTGTGATCAAACATGAAGAAGTGAGCTAGTACAGTTACTAGTTTTCAATTATCAAATATCTAGCAAACTATTGTTATCAACAATTACATAAATTCTGTAGTTTATTAGGAGAGATTACTTTTTCTTTTAGGTATAAATTCAGAACTATATCCTAGGGGAAGGCTGAGCAGTAGCTTGCTTGTCTCTTCTTCTGCGCCGCCGCGCATGTGCTATTTACAGCCTAGGCCATCTCAGTAATATCAGGGAACTGTGGATAAGCTCTGTAAATATATATATACATATATATATATATATATATATATATAAACAATAATATAAAATTTGCAACAAATATCCAAACGATAAGCATACAGCTATAGTAGAATTTCAAAGCAAAATTGCTATTTTAAAAATCTTTCAATTTTCAATGATTTATTTATAAGAGAAATTGTGAACATTTTTCTCAATTAATCAGCGTGCATACTGCTACGTTAAAACATATACATTTAAGCAAAATAGAAAGAATAGTTCTATTTGACTGAACTACAAACAATAAAATATACTGTGCATAACCTGCTGTAACGATTCACCAGTAATGTTACCCAAAACAGTGACGAGAAATATTTCGGTTATTCTCTCTTATTGCTAAGCCTACAACGATAGCCTCTAAGAATATCCTCCAACTTAAATTATTTAAGATCAGGACGCGTCGTTAAATCAAAAATAATAAAATTTAAGTTTCAAAATTGAAGCATATTTGATTAAAAGTGATAAAACTAAATTAATAAATGTCAAGCACACTTACCGAATTTCGAATAGACTTTCGATTGTCAACACCTTGGCGAACAAAAAACAAAGTATATATAAGGTATTCTTTGGCCAAGGTCAACACACACGCCATTTTCCGGCTCGCATGGAACTCTGGGAAGTGAGTTAGTTAATATGAAGTGTACTTTAAGCAACCTTAAAACAAGCTTAGGTATAAATAAAATGACTTCAACACCTCAATAAATACCTCACTCTCTTTAGTTGAAAAAAGGTATATTTTTTTATACCTCATAAATACCTCACTCTCGTTAGTTGAAATAAGGTTGATTTTTTTATACCTCATAAATACCTCTTTTGTTACAAGTGTAAGAGAAACAACCTCGTGTACCTTAAAAATCATCTTATCAGTCTGGATGATTTGAAGTGAATTTAAAACAACCTCAAAATAAGCTTAGGTATAAATAAAATGACTTCATATACCTCAATAAATGCCTTTTTATCGTTAGTTGAAATAAGGTAAAAATTTTTATACCTCAAAAATACCTCTTTTGTTACAAGTGTAAGAAAATAAACCTGGCATACCTTAAAAATCTCCTTATCAGTCTGGTTGATTTGAAGGGAATTTTAAACAACCTCAAAACAAGCTGAAGTATATATAAATCAACCTCGTACACCTTAATTACAACCTTTACGAGGTATAATTTTTATTGCTGTTTTCTCTGCAACCTTAAATATACCTCAAATATACCTCAAAACAACCTTAATACCTCAAAAATACCTCAAATCAACCTTAAATATACCTTAAATTTTCATAAGGGTGTAGAAGGGGAACACCGGACGTCCAGCATAGATTCCCTCGGACTTGGCCCATCGTCTCGAGGATATCGCCCTTATGAAAAAATCGAGGTATAAATGAGGTATAAACGAGGTATATTTTAAAGGTATAAAGGAGGTTGTTGTTTAAATACGTCGTAAAGGTTGAAAAGGGTGCAAATGAATACCTCAAAATCAACCTCAAATATACCTTAAATATACCTCCAGAGGTATATATGTTTCAACCTGAAGTATATTTTTTTACACTTGTGGAAGTATTTATTCAACAACCTAAGGTGTGTCATTTTACACTTCAGGTTATTATAAATCAACCTCAGGTGTATTTTGTTCGACTTCAGGTAATTACTTTTCAACCTCAGGTATCTAATTTTATGCTTGTAGAGGTAGATATTTTTCAACCTATGGTGTGTCATTTTACACTTCAGCTTATTATAAATCTACCTCAGGTGTATTTTGTTCGACATCAGGTAATTGTTTTTCAGCCTCAGGTATATAATTTTATGCTTGTAGAGGTATATATTTATCAACCTGTGGTGTGTCGTTTTACACTTCTGATTGTTATAAATTAACCTCAAATGTATTAACCTCTAATTTTATGCTTGTAGAGGTAGATATTTTTCAACCTATGGTGTGTCATTTTACACTTCAGCTTATTATAAATCTACCTCAGGTGTATTTTGTTCGACATCAGGTAATTGTTTTTCAGCCTCAGGTATATAATTTTATGCTTGTAGAGGTATATATTTTTCAACCTAAGGTGGGCCATTTTACACTTCTGGTTGTTATAAATCAACTTGAAGTGTATTTTCAACAATTGGAAAGGTTATTTTTAATTAGCGCCATGTGTTCCATGTTCTACCTTAAGTTATTATTTCGTAACCTCAAATATATATTTTTGTATTTTTAGAAGTATTAATTTATCAACCAAAGATGTTTTTTTTTAGCACTTACGAAGGTGAGGTGTTATACGGACCACCTAGTTTATTAATTTTTAGACTCACTTTATAAAAAATATAATATATATATAAAGATATTATATATATTATATGAAGAATAATGTACATTACATTTTTTTCACTAGTAGAGATCATTTATCAACCTGAAATTTTTAATATTAAACCTTCGGCAGTAATTGCTTCTTTTGTTAAGCTATAAAAGAAAGTTTCAAATGCATAATTCTTCTATAATTTTAATAGATTGATTTAAATCATCTTAAAATAACACTTATCCAAATTCTACAGTTAGTAAAAATTATTTATGGGAACTCATACTCGTATTTTTAGAAGATAGTTGTCTAAGGTGCTTGAATTTTTAAGGCTATAAAACTACAAATTTAAATAATTAGTCAGCTGAAATTCAAAGTACTTTTATTTAAAACTAAAATTTCACTTTTTTTACAAACCAACAAAATTATTTTAAATACTGTTTCCGTCTACATGTTGAAACTTGTAATTATTGGAACCTAAAAGGAAAAAAAATATAAATTAGTAAGAAAGTCATATTTACAATAATAGTGGCAGGTCTTAAAATATTAGAAAGTATTTTTTTTATCATTTAAATTAAATGGATGAAATTAATTTTCCTTTTCAGATAAATATCTTCTGCCATTTCTATTCAATCCTCGTAGCTAAAAAGCATGTCATGAACACAGCCACAAAATAAAATACACTGAAGACAGTATTACCATTAACAACATTTACAGAAATTCAAATATACAGGGTGTTTATAAAGTCTCGGACCCATTTTGATGTTTAATAACTCATAAAATAATAAAGATAGATTAAAATTAATAACATAAATGGTTAGATAGACTCAAAAACTTTCATGAACCTTGTCAATGAACTTCCACGTGTGCCCCCTTCGTCGCACGGAGAATATCAAGTCGACAGTAAATTTCACGCCAGGTAGCGGCAAGCATGTCGGCATCCACAGAGGCTATTGCGGTTGTAATTCTGGCTTTTAGGCCATCAATGTTCGACACGATCCTCCTGTAAACATTGTCCTTTATAAATCCTCAAAGAAAAAAGTCCAGCGGCATTATATCAGGTGATCTGGGTGGCCAAGGAATTGGACCTCCTCGCCCAATCCATCTTCCTGTAAAATGGTCATTCAAAGAACTACGAACGATGATACCCCAATGAGGTGGTGCACCATCTTGTTGCAAAAAGACATGTGGCTGAAGCTCTTCTAGTTGTGGAAATACGAAGTTTTCCAACATGTCTAAGTATACGAATGATGAGATTGTCTTTTCTGTAAAAAAGAAAGCTACCTCTCGTGAAATTGACTATCGACTTGATATTCTCCGTGCGACGAAGGGGGCACACGTGGAAGTTCATTGACAAGGGTCATGAAACTTTTTGAGTCTATCTAACCATTAATGTTATTAATTTCTATCTATCTTTATTATTTTATGAGTTATTAAACATCAAAATGGGTCCGGGACTTTATAAACACCCTGTATAATTCCAATCTTATTATGCAATTTTAACGCTTTTTATTTTTCTATACATCTGTAACATTATGGTACTTGTAAGTTTAATAATTAGATTTCCTTCCCTTTCTTTTTTAAAAATCTTTAAACTCAATAAACCTAGTCTATATTTTTGAACTTTTTGTCAGACTTCATGAAACTAGCAGCTTTTTTTTAAATTTTTGACGCTGATTCTGAAAAGGACTTATGTTATTGTCAATCACATCAGAGTTTCTTAAAAAATAGTTATTTTAATAATTTTTAATCAATGTAATCAAGAATCTACAATCGTTTAATAAATTAAAATTTTAAAGTTATGTACCAATTTTTATTCTTTTTTTACACTCAATCGAATAGAACAAATTACAAGCTGATAAGGAGCATTTATTTTAAAGTTGTGAGTAATTTTATGTGAGGAAAATGTCTAAGAGAATGATTTGAAATAATACTTTTAAAATAAGTTGAGTATAATATCTCCTATATAACTTATAATACCGAGCAGAATAAAACTAATAGTTAGTTGTTACAAACACTTGTTTAAATATAAATACACATCCCATAGGATGAAACTCAAAATAATGCATATTACTTTCAACAATAAATGTTTTTATTTGCAATTGATTTTATTCAATTCAGGATTAAAATTGCATACTATACTGACTTATTTCTAAAATATTTAAGATTTCCGAAATTCGCACATTTTTGAAGTAGTGAACCATAAACAGCTGCATGAAAAAGTTCATAACCTTGAAACAAATTGTCATATAAACTTGAAATCGGATTTAATTTCATTCTGCCCAATATTCTAATAAGTAATAACAATCTGCTTATTAAATAAATAACGTGGGTAAAATGCGAGAAAATAACATGTAGTGAAAATAGCAGTTTTGTGATCAAACATGAAGAAGTGAGCTAGTACAGTTACTAGTTTTCAATTATCAAATATCTAGCAAACTATTGTTATCAACAATTACATAAATTCTGTAGTTTATTAGGAGAGATTACTTTTTCTTTTAGGTATAAATTCAGAACTATATCCTAGGGGAAGGCTGAGCAGTAGCTTGCTTGTCTCTTCTTCTGCGCCGCCGCGCATGTGCTATTTACAGCCTAGGCCATCTCAGTAATATCAGGGAACTGTGGATAAGCTCTGTAAATATATATATATATATATAAACTTTGTGTATATATAAACAATAATATAAACTTTGTAACGATAAGCATACAGCTATAGTAGAATTTCAAAGCAAAATTGCTATTTTAAAAATCTTTCAATTTTCAATTATTTATTTATAAGAGAAATTGTGAAAATTTTTCTCAATTAATCAGTGTGCATACTGCTACGTTAAAACATATACATTTAAGCAAAATAAAAAGAATAGTTCTATTTGACTGAACTACAAACAATAAAATATACTGTGCATAACCTGCTGTAACGATTCACCAGTAATGTTACCCAAAACAGTGACGAGAAATATTTCGGTTATTCTCTCTTACTGCTAAGCCTACAACGATAGCCTCTAAGAATATCCTCCAACTTAAATTATTTAAGATCAGGACGCGTCGTTAAAACAAAAATAATAAAATTTAAGTTTCAAAATCGAAGCATATTTGATTAAAAGTGATAAAACTAAATTAATAAATGTCAAGCACACTTACCAAATTTCGAATAGACTTTCGATTGTCAACACACACGCCATTTGCCGGCTCGCATGGAACTCTGGGAAGTGAGTTAGTTAATATGAAGTGTACTTTAAGCAACCTTAAAACAAGCTTAGGTATAAATAAAATGACTTCAACACCTCAATAAATACCTCACTCTTTTTAGTTGAAATAAGGTATATTTTTTTATACCTCATAAATACCTCAATATCGTTAGTAGAAAAAAAGTATATTTTTTATACCTCGTAATTACCTCACTCTCGTTAGTTGAAATAAGGTTGATTTTTTTATACCTCATAAATACCTCTTTTGTTACAAGTGTAAGAGAAACAACCTCGTATACCTTTAAAATCATCTTATCAGTCTGGATGATTTGAAGTGAATTTAAAACAACCTCAAAATAAGCTTAGGTATAAATAAAATGACTTCATATACCTCAATAAATACCTTTTTATCGTTAGTTGAAATAAGGTAAAAATTTTTATACCTCAAAAATACCTCTTTTGTTACAAGTGTAAGAAAATAAACCTTGTATACCTTAAAAATCTCCTTATCAGTCTGGTTGATTTGAAGTGAATTTTAAACAACCTCAAAACAAGCTGAAGTATATATAAATCAACCTCGTACACCTTAATTACAACCTTTACGAGGTATAAATTTTATTGCTCTTTTCTCTGCAACCTTAAATATACCTCAAATATACCTCAAAACAACCTTAATACCTCAAAAATACCTCAAATCAACCTTAAATATACCTTAAATTTTCATAAGGGCGGCTTTTGGCTAATCTCGGTAGTCCTTCCCGCTAGAGACTTCAGTTTAGCTTTCCCTAAGGTTACGATCCACCATCTCCGAGATACTGTCACGAACCACTCCTTCAGCGGACAAACTCCGTATCCCCAGGATACTGCTCTGGTTAACTGCTTACTGCTGATTACTACTGGTACTGCTCTTAGCCACATTCATCGCTTCTCTTTTATCCTCCCTTCAACAAGGCGAAAGAATCTAGACTGACCTCTTTACCACGTCCAGAGTCATCCCGCATCCGGCGGACGTCAGAACCAAAAAAAAAGATCCCTGAGAAAAACCGTCATAAATCCACCAATACCCTATACAAGTTATAATACCATCCTCAATAAATATTAATAAATTTAGTTACATAGATTTCACCCCAACAATCCCTTTTTAAAAGACTAATTCAAAATTTCTAAAGAAAATATCATTATGATTGAATTTAAACTTTACCGTAGTGGTGCCATCTACAGAAAAATAATCTATCTTTAAAAGTATTGAAAAAAAACCTATAATAAATTTCAATTTATTACAATTTGTAATAGGGCATATCTTTCTGTCGCAATGCCAACAACACATTGATATTGTCAGATAATTTAACATGTACAAATGGATCAATTGTAGTTTAGAATAATTTAATTGCTTTGATTCTTAATAATAATTCAACTACAATAAAAATTATCTCTCTATTCTAAAAAAAAGTTTTTGCAGTTAATTTTGTCCCCTGAAAAACTTTTTAACTACGTGATGAAAATCTAAGATTAAGGAATCAATTCATTCAGAATCTTTCAGGGAAGACATTTAGGGCATTCAAATCTTTTACATAATTTCAAATTTTTATTTATTTTAGTTTTAAAGCACGATTTTGCAGTTAATAATGAAGAATAACCGCCGTTCACAACAGCCAATCACATGTCTGAAAACGGCAAGCTTAAAAAAGCGATTTACAAGTCTGAATTTTCTTTTTCAGAGATGCAACCAATCACAAAATAGTTAGAATTTCATTCTTCAGTTTTACAACATCTCAACTTATTTCGTATTGATATATTGATTAATCTGATTATTTGTTTTCTATAACGTTAATTCGTAAGTTTAATCTGGTTTTAAATCTTAATTCGATTTGTTTATTTACAAGTAATGCCTAAAAAGAAAAGACCTAACATTACTAAAAAGTCGCAACTCAATGCGAAAGCTAATCGAAAGCGGGAAAAACGTAAACTTCATAGTATAGAAGAAAATAATGCTCTTTTGTTTATACAACCTAATGATGATTCAACTAACAAAAAAAAAGTTAAACGGGACAAAGTCTGTATTATTGTGATTATCATTTTTTTTAAACAAGTTTCATATTAAGATTATATCTGCACATTGATGTTAATTTCTGACAATTTTGGCTCATTTAGAGAACAAATAGGACATAGAAGGAACTGTAGTCAACGAAAAAAAGTGACATTGATATTGATATAAAACAAATGAAATAAAATAAAAATATGACCACCGAAGCCGACGTCTTCAGGGGGTACCGGCCCCGGTAGCCATTAAAAACAAAACCATTTCTATTTGAGGGAGAAGCAAAAGCTTAAAATATCTCCCTCAGTACCCCGATGGTTTTGTATAGAGGTCCAGGAAAAACAAGATACATTCAAAAGAATAAACAAATTACGAAAAGAAAATCAATAAAAATCATCAGAAAATTAAAAACTCACAGTCACAGGTCAAGAATAAACTTCAAAAGCAAGTGGAGGAAAAGAAAACACTAAAAACTGAAAAACAACGCCCCCTATAATAATGCGCAGTAGAAGTTTAAAAATGTAATGAAAAAGGTCAGGAGAAGGAGATACGTAGATAAATTAATAGAATGCTTAACTGGGGCTGCTCAGTTAAGACTAGAATTGCGCCCTGTTAAAAGAAAAAATATATAAAAACTTAAAAACCATCAATCATTTTTTTAATTAAAAAATTAACATTACAAAAATTAAAAGGAAAATCATTTTTACTCAAATTATTTAAAAAATTATCCACAGCTTCCCGAAAACTTTCAACATTATTACAAATTTTCTTGATCCTAACTAATTGCGAAAAAACAAGATTTTTGAATATTTTACTACACAAATTAGTTTTAAAGTTGCAAAAAAAATAACATTAAAATTAAAGGCTTTTCTTTTATCAAACACACCAATTTTAATAAAATTGTTAACAATATCAATTTTAAAATCTAAATATTCAATATTAAAGCAATTTTCATTAGTTTTTTTCAGGACCAAATCACCAGGATAAATAGCATAAATAAAATTATAATCGTCACAATTAAACAAAATTAAATCATCAATGTATCGGAAAGCATTAAGTACTTTATGTTCAAAAAATTTAGCCTCGAAAAAGTGCAAAAAAATGTTGGCAAAAGCCCCAGAAAAGGAATTACCTTGTGGAATTCCAATAATTTGTTTATAAAAATCTAAACCATTAAAAAGAACATTCTCAAAAAGATTAAACTTGCATAAATCTAACCAGTTAAACCTATCAATTTTTTCATCAAATAAATACTTGTCATAAATACCTTCACAAATCTCAATAATTTTTTCATGTGGTATGCTGGTATACAAATTTTCAAAATCAAAAGTGTTAATGCTGGAAATATCATTACTTTTAATAAAATCCAAAACTTCAACATTACTTTCAATAATAATATTTTTCTCTTTTTTAATTTAAAGCAAAATAATTTTTAAAAAACAAAAAAACCTTTTACTAATATCAGAATTATAACTATTAGTACCACATGCTATAAACCTAAATTTAATCGGATTTTTATGAAATTTAACTGTTGGAAATAAATATGGAAATGTAATCCTATTTAATTTAAATTTTAATTTTTTACTAAATGCAATAATTCTTTTTTCAATAACTTTTTTATCTTCTTTTAACTTTAAATAGGTATTATTTGCATTATATTCCCCAATAATCAATTTTTTAAAAAAATATTTACACATAATACAGAAATTATTTGAAGCTTTATCTACAACAGTAACAATGAATTTATCCTTAAGATTTTTAATTTTTCTAGATAAATCATAATCAATAAAAGTACCTTTAGGAAATGAACTAAAACTGGTATTAAATAAATTAAATTTAACCCTTTCAATAATTTTAGCTTTCCACTCAGAAAAACCTTCAACAGGCCAATGATATTTTCTGGAAATTTTTGCAATAAAAAAATCTAGATCTTTTTTAATGGATAAAATAAAATCTTCTTTTTTCATCTTAACTCTGGTTCTAAATTTTGAACCCTTACTTAAAATGCTAATTAGATCCTGATCACCCACAATTTCCAAATTTCCGGTAATAACATGTCCATAATCATTATCAATAAATTTTGAAAAACCCTCCTCATTACAATAACAATCAGATTTAGAAATACAATTAAGATTTCGACTTAAAAAATTATAATTACACACCTTTTTCCTAAGTGTAGAAGAATATTTAAAAGCAGCAGTAACCCTAATTTGTTCTAAAGGAAAGAAATCAGAAAGACCATGAATAATCTGTGGTAACTTAGCATTTTCAAAATTCTTATCATGAAAATTAATCGTACAAAAAACCCTTTCGACTTTAGAAACATTATTAAAAAGCAAATCAGTTTTATTGACACCAATTTTTGATTTAATTAAATCCAAAACTATAAATTTAACAAGTTCAGTATCAAATTTAATTTTAGAACCAAATTTAATAAGGAAATTTTTTAAAACTTTATTTTTAAAACCAAAAATATATTTCCTAATAGTGAAAATATTATTCAAATTAACAGGTAAGTTACAAAAATTCGAAAACTCATCAAACTCAATAATTTTACCCTTACCTTTTCCACCTCCCCTTTTACTTCTAAATTTTGAATCACAAACACCAGGAAAATCAAAAACTTTTAATTTATTATAAATACAAAAATCTTCAGTATTAACCGTACCTTCCCCATTAAATTTACTATTTAATCCATAAGGAAAAAGAGTTTTAAGACTACCAATGTAAATATTTTCTAAATCAAGTCTTTTATCTAAATTTTCCATAAAATCCAAAATAAAAAGAGTAACATTATTAAAATCATGAAATTGAAAATGTAAAATTTCATAATCCGTGGAACAATTACTATTATTAAAATTTTTTATAGCTGATCTGTGGGAATTAATCCGCTTATGAAATTCAAGACCTGTCTGACCAACATAACACAAATTACAACAATTGCACTGAATTAAATAAATAATATTAATACTTTTACAAAAAAATACATTAGAATGACTGTCAATTTGAGAACTATCAGCCAAAGGACAAGTTTTACATTTTTTATTACAACATTTCTTAAACTTTTTAAATTTTTTTATATTTTTAAATTTATTTAAACAAAATATTTGACTTAGTAACTTTTTGTCCGAAGTAATCCCTAAGTCAAGACTAACTTCAGTGCTCCTTGTTTGGGCACGCGACGAGCCAGGCGCCATAAAATATTTATATATTGTACTTTGCATTATTTTAAAATTAACCTAAAAGGAAATACTAAATTAGACATATAAAACCTAGACATCCAACAAAACCCTTTGACGCTTTAAATTAATTAGAAAACACCTAAAGCAAGAAATAAAAACAAAATAATTTTTCAAATAAGAAAAGCGCAAATGCAGCATAAACCAAATTTGAAAATTACAATACTGAAAGAAAACACAAATAATTAAGATCAAAAGGATAAAACTTCTTTGAAAAAAACGCGCTAAGAAGCAGCAGAAATTTCAGAAAAAAGTATCAATATAAAACAAATGAAATAAAATAAAAATATGACCACCGAAGCCGACGTCTTCAGGGGGTACCGGCCCCGGTAGCCATTAAAAACAAAACCATTTCTATTTGAGGGAGAAGCAAAAGCTTAAAATATCTCCCTCAGTACCCCGATGGTTTTGTATAGAGGTCCAGGAAAAACAAGATACATTCAAAAGAATAAACAAATTACGAAAAGAAAATCAATAAAAATCATCAGAAAATTAAAAACTCACAGTCACAGGTCAAGAATAAACTTCAAAAGCAAGTGGAGGAAAAGAAAACACTAAAAACTGAAAAACAACGCCCCCTATAATAATGCGCAGTAGAAGTTTAAAAATGTAATGAAAAAGGTCAGGAGAAGGAGATACGTAGATAAATTAATAGAATGCTTAACTGGGGCTGCTCAGTTAAGACTAGAATTGCGCCCTGTTAAAAGAAAAAATATATAAAAACTAAAAAACCATCAATCATTTTTTTAATTAAAAAATTAACATTACAAAAATTAAAAGGAAAATCATTTTTACTCAAATTATTTAAAAAATTATCCACAGCTTCCCGAAAACTTTCAACATTATTACAAATTTTCTTGATCCTAACTAATTGCGAAAAAACAAGATTTTTGAATATTTTACTACACAAATTAGTTTTAAAGTTGCAGAAAAAAATAACATTAAAATTAAAGGCTTTTCTTTTATCAAACACACCAATTTTAATAAAATTGTTAACAATATCAATTTTAAAATCTAAATATTCAATATTAAAGCAATTTTCATTAGTTTTTTTCAGGACCAAATCACCAGGATAAATAGCATAAATAAAATTATAATCGTCACAATTAAACAAAATTAAATCATCAATGTATCGGAAAGCATTAAGTACTTTATGTTCAAAAAATTTAGCCTCGAAAAAGTGCAAAAAAATGTTGGCAAAAGCCCCAGAAAAGGAATTACCTTGTGGAATTCCAATAATTTGTTTATAAAAATCTAAACCATTAAAAAGAACATTCTCAAAAAGATTAAACTTGCATAAATCTAACCAGTTAAACCTATCAATTTTTTCATCAAATAAATACTTGTCATAAATACCTTCACAAATCTCAATAATTTTTTCATGTGGTATGCTGGTATACAAATTTTCAAAATCAAAAGTGTTAATGCTGGAAATATCATTACTTTTAATAAAATCCAAAACTTCAACATTACTTTCAATAATAATATTTTTCTCTTTTTTAATTTAAAGCAAAATAATTTTTAAAAAACAAAAAAACCTTTTACTAATATCAGAATTATAACTATTAGTACCACATGCTATAAACCTAAATTTAATCGGATTTTTATGAAATTTAACTGTTGGAAATAAATATGGAAATGTAATCCTATTTAATTTAAATTTTAATTTTTTACTAAATGCAATAATTCTTTTTTCAATAACTTTTTTATCTTCTTTTAACTTTAAATAGGTATTATTTGCATTATATTCCCCAATAATCAATTTTTTAAAAAAATATTTACACATAATACAGAAATTATTTGAAGCTTTATCTACAACAGTAACAATGAATTTATCCTTAAGATTTTTAATTTTTCTAGATAAATCATAATCAATAAAAGTACCTTTAGGAAATGAACTAAAACTGGTATTAAATAAATTAAATTTAACCCTTTCAATAATTTTAGCTTTCCACTCAGAAAAACCTTCAACAGGCCAATGATATTTTCTGGAAATTTTTGCAATAAAAAAATCTAGATCTTTTTTAATGGATAAAATAAAATCTTCTTTTTTCATCTTAACTCTGGTTCTAAATTTTGAACCCTTACTTAAAATGCTAATTAGATCCTGATCACCCACAATTTCCAAATTTCCGGTAATAACATGTCCATAATCATTATCAATAAATTTTGAAAAACCCTCCTCATTACAATAACAATCAGATTTAGAAATACAATTAAGATTTCGACTTAAAAAATTATAATTACACACCTTTTTCCTAAGTGTAGAAGAATATTTAAAAGCAGCAGTAACCCTAATTTGTTCTAAAGGAAAGAAATCAGAAAGACCATGAATAATCTGTGGTAACTTAGCATTTTCAAAATTCTTATCATGAAAATTAATCGTACAAAAAACCCTTTCGACTTTAGAAACATTATTAAAAAGCAAATCAGTTTTATTGACACCAATTTTTGATTTAATTAAATCCAAAACTATAAATTTAACAAGTTCAGTATCAAATTTAATTTTAGAACCAAATTTAATAAGGAAATTTTTTAAAACTTTATTTTTAAAACCAAAAATATATTTCCTAATAGTGAAAATATTATTCAAATTAACAGGTAAGTTACAAAAATTCGAAAACTCATCAAACTCAATAATTTTACCCTTACCTTTTCCACCTCCCCTTTTACTTCTAAATTTTGAATCACAAACACCAGGAAAATCAAAAACTTTTAATTTATTATAAATACAAAAATCTTCAGTATTAACCGTACCTTCCCCATTAAATTTACTATTTAATCCATAAGGAAAAAGAGTTTTAAGACTACCAATGTAAATATTTTCTAAATCAAGTCTTTTATCTAAATTTTCCATAAAATCCAAAATAAAAAGAGTAACATTATTAAAATCATGAAATTGAAAATGTAAAATTTCATAATCCGTGGAACAATTACTATTATTAAAATTTTTTATAGCTGATCTGTGGGAATTAATCCGCTTATGAAATTCAAGACCTGTCTGACCAACATAACACAAATTACAACAATTGCACTGAATTAAATAAATAATATTAATACTTTTACAAAAAAATACATTAGAATGACTGTCAATTTGAGAACTATCAGCCAAAGGACAAGTTTTACATTTTTTATTACAACATTTCTTAAACTTTTTAAATTTTTTTATATTTTTAAATTTATTTAAACAAAATATTTGACTTAGTAACTTTTTGTCCGAAGTAATCCCTAAGTCAAGACTAACTTCAGTGCTCCTTGTTTGGGCGCGCGACGAGCCAGGCGCCATAAAATATTTATATATTGTACTTTGCATTATTTTAAAATTAACCTAAAAGGAAATACTAAATTAGACATATAAAACCTAGACATCCAACAAAACCCTTTGACGCTTTAAATTAATTAGAAAACACCTAAAGCAAGAAATAAAAACAAAATAATTTTTCAAATAAGAAAAGCGCAAATGCAGCACAATTCTCCGGGGGTTGGCGAGCGTCAGCGAGCAGGGGGCGGAGCCCTCTAGTACAATAAAAATTCAAAGTTTCTGTAAAAACAATATATTACAATTTATTTCTCCATTTTGTACAGTCAATGAACTCCAGTTATCTTCTTGACTCAGAATTTTTATTCAATATATGTTTTCCTATTTTTTACTATTTTGTATTTATTTAGGTTAAATTAGACAAAAACTAGTATATTTAGCATTTTAATAATTTATGGTTAAGAAGTACAGTCTTAAACACTGGTGTTTTTTTCGTCTTTTTTAGCGATAAATTTGAAATTTTTCTATCACTGCACACATCTGAACAATATTTTTCAAATTTGCACTTATTTTCAGGTTTTCAGATCTAAGAGAAACAGTTATTCCTCACTGAAATTATTACTTTTACGTATTAAATAAATAATTGATAAATTTTTTATTATGAATGAAAAGAAAAGTTTTCAAACTACTTATTTTGGATATTTTAGTAGGCATATAATTTAGATGACCTAGCATATTTTACTAGCTATAAGACTGTTTTTTATACTTAAAAAATACAAAAATGTATTTTTGCTTGTAATTAAAGCATCAGAAAAGAAATAAAAATATGGAAGGGACTTCGGTGTCTTATCTGTGTCAAATGGTTAAATGATATACCTTCCATTATATGATATATCTATTATATGATATATCTATTATATGATATATCTATTATATGATATGTCTATTATATGATATATCTACCCATTATGAACAAATAAGATGTTTCTTGAATATATTATTGTGCATTTTTTATTAGCTTAAAAAATGAACAGAAAAGTTTATTCATTCTCGTTTTTCAATCGAAAATAATATCGACAGAATGAATGGGAAAAAAGTGCTCAAAAAGATTTAAAACCCAGAAATAAATAACCTTCAAGTAATTGATACAGTTATGAGTAAAAGCCTAACGATCTGATGATATAAATAGTAGTTTCTGACCTTTTTAAATAGTAAAGACATGGGGAAAAAAAGCAAACACTTTGAAAAAATTTTTATGATAGGTTTTTACGTGCGGCGCTTGACAGTCTAATCTTAATTATGCTAATCAATTTGTACAGATCATATTTTGTGACAAAATCCGACAGAAAAACGTGCCTTCTTTGAATAAACATACCTCTGGGAGTACTGAATAGGAGATTGATTGTACTCTGGTTCAGGTCAAAATTACGATCTCCGATTTACGATTACCGGATGGAAGGATGGTGTGTGAATTTGTCCTTCCTGTAAAACGGAATGTAATGTATGTATGTTGTCTCCGGATCATCCTCAGTGATGTTTACATACTGTCGTCAACAGCCTATTATGCAGCTCTTGTGCGACGTAAATTAAAATACCTCACCATACCCTCTTTTGTTTTCTAAATCCTTCTCTAATCCTTTTCTCCCTCTATGAACTACGCACTAGCGAATTGAACACACTAATTCTCGTCTGCGGAACTAACGACAATTCTTAAGTAAAAGAAGAACACGACTTTCTAACCAGACCACATTTCGGCTAGTTTCATAAAAATTTTTTTACTCTTGTTACACATTTTACCTTCGTTAATTTATTTCAATGATATTCAAGAAAAAGATCTACAAGCGTATGCTGCTATTAAGAGTCCTATATTTTAGTCATTTACAAAAGCAAATCAATGTTTTATTGTAATGAGTTTAGGGAGTAGCCTTAACGGACTGCGGAGGGGGGGGGGGCTACGTGACTACATGCCCGAAGTCACTAAAGGACGTCAGCACTTAATTGAAATGGAACCAATACTTACTTCTGCAAGATTCAATACGTATTGAATATTTACTACTTGTATCTACCTATACTTACAATACTTTCTTTAATACTTGCGACAAGAATCAAGTTCACTTTTTCTTTCATTTGGTCAGCTTTGACGAAATGATAATACTGAGGAAGCCTCTCCAATACCGGCGATATATTTTATTTATTGTTTTGCAACAACACTCGTGTGCTATTCGCTTCTAAGCATTGAGGTTGTTCTGTGCTTGATGTGGCCAACGAGACTTCGGTTCCGAATTAAGATAGGTAGGTACTTTATTTACGTCACACGAGAGCTGCTCAATGGTCTATTGTCGATGGTCTGGGAAACATTCCTGAGGATGATCCGACAACATGACATTGCAATTTTGATCCTCTGCAGAGGGGATGGTTCCACTGCTTTGGTAGCCCTAAGACCTGCACGTGAAGTCAAGTTCTTTATGATGGGAGAGTTTAAATAGAACCGAAAACATGCACTTTCGGTCCCTACACAGGCTGATTAAAGTGGTCATCCACCTGCTTACTGACCGCAGTGAGTGATGTTTGACTTCTTTGTTCTACCCGAATTAGGATAGAGAAAATTGCTGATCTCTGAACCACAGTCACGGAAGAATTTCAGTGATTTTAGGCGAATAGCATAGAAGCTTTTAACTGTGAAGCTGGATTTCCCATCACAAACTTCAGACACTATACCGGAACTTCAAACTCTAGACATATAATGCAACAATTTACACAAATCAATACAACAATTTTTTTCAGAATTTCTCCTTGATCATACATGGATAAAACGCTTGTATACCACTCTTAGGTTCCTTCCTGTAAATACTGTGTACTGCAATAAAAAGGATATTATCAGTTTAATTCATTTACTCACATACATATATATGCAGGCCTGTGAGCACAATACAAAAAAACTGCCTATAGTCCTATATTGAATTGAAGAGCAGGTACTAGAAACTGAAAGCACAAAGATAAACCTCGGGTCATGACGGAATTCAAACTCGATACCTCTACTCTTCAGAACGTTTGGCGGATGTAAAACAAATCTCGGATACGGAGATCTCAGGGGTTCTCCTCGAGTATCGTTACTTCAGCTCTTTTGTATAGATGTAGCAAGTATCATAAGAATTAAAGTAAAAGTAAAGTAATTTAAAATGATTTAATATAAAATGTTTAGATTCACTATTTTTTTAAATTTTCGGGTTAACTTTTTTAAAAATTCTTAAGGATTTCTGAAATTCACGTAGAAAAACTTTCAGCTCAAAATCTTAAAAAAAAACTAAAACTCCTTGTGCCTTTTGGAACAAAATTCCGAAGTTTTTGTTAAGGAAATCTAAAGGAATTTTCTTTAAGCTTTCTAACGAAAAAAAAAACGTAACAAAGCTTTTACTTTTCCTTATAAAAACTGCTGTATTCTGTGCCAAAAGCTTAAAGATTTTTAGAGTTTTTTTAATGGTTTTGTGGTGACGTTTTTACTTGGAAGATGTTTTTTAAATGACATTTTTAATTCATTAAATTTGTCAAAACGTACAATGTTATACATAAGAAGGGATCTCGTAAATGTTCTACTAAAGATATCGTTTAACCCTTTCGCACTGGATGGGACATGTGCTGTCCCAGTCTTATAAATTTTTGATATTACGGCTGGGACAACATATGTCCCAGTTACTGAAAAATATCTGGGACAGAAAATAACGCCCACTTCGTACTCCAAACCAATTTTAAGGCCGTCTCATCGTTCTGAGTCCATAAATTTCTCACGTCAATCGTACCCGATTTAATCAAGCAAGCGACAACTTGCTCCGGACAGTGAATAAATATTTTCGAGTGGTAGTTTATTAAATGTGATTTTGATGAAGGGTCGAAAAAGGTCGAAATAGAATTTACCCTGATAATAAGTTCAGACAGCTCGCATATATTAGTGAGTCTTCTGAAACTGAAAACACTGAAGAGGAGACCGACAATGAAATCGTTTCACACAATCACAATGATTTGTTGATGATCAATTTGAGCTCCAGAACCAGAATCCACCATCCTTTTCATGGTCCCATCCAACTAACTTTACACAACGAATGCCACTAGTTACTTACATCAAGGGTCAAAGAAATTTCTCTATTAGCAAAGAAGCCACCGAAGTGGATTCTTTCTTCAAGATCTTTCCCAAAAGCTTATTCATTTACATTGCCCAATGTACGAACGAAAGTATAGAGAAAGAAAAAAAGAACATTTGGAAATGCGCGCAAGGAAGTCAATAAGCAAAGGCCCTCTTCCTCCAAAACTATATCATCATCAACAGCGACACTTTTCAATGTTGGAAACCCTTTCCCAATTGAGGGAAAAACGCGCAGAAGATGTGCATGGTGCGCAAAAATGAATAAAGAAGCATGCTCGAAAATAGTGTGCACCTCTTGCAACGTAGCATTGTGCACGAACTGTTTCTAGCCCTACCACACCCTCAAGAAACCCAGACTTTAGATACTGTTGTTCCTCCACTTCTTTCAATTTTTTACCTTTCTTATTTTATAACTGTTAATTTCGAAAACTGTTTATAAATAAATATGTCAAAAAAAATTTAACGCAAATCTACATGAAAATGTTAATAAAAAAGACGTTGCCTAAAATAATCATCAAAATGCTAAGTAAAATGTAAATAAAAAGGAGTTATTGAATCTAGAATTCCGGCCGGGACATACCCTGTCCCGGGGTTTAGATGCTTTGGGCTTACGGCGGGACATATGCTGTCCCATCAATGAAGCTTGTGAAATAATTGTTATTGATGGTGCGCTCTTATGGGAACGTTTATGCGTTTCCAAGACATTCAATCTCTTAGGCATAAAAGTTAGTTTATCTAATAATCGCTTGGAGGAAAAGTAACTGATCCCGGCACTTGGACTGATTTTTCGCCGTATTGAAAGGGTTAAAATGTCTCGTTAGAAACTGTTTCTTGGCAAGAAACTCAATCGGTTTTTCTTCAGCCGGTTATATACAACCCAGAATCTTTATTTTTGGCTGGAATGAGGATTTCTGAGGACTAGATACGATATGGCAAAGATTAATTTCTTTTTTTTTCCTATTACTTCAGAGAAGATTTTGAAATTCTGAAAAGAAAACCGCCACGAGCAATTTTCAAGAAGTTAATTGAAAGAGAAATATATTTCGTTTCATTAGTATGTGTGAACGAAAAGATACTTTTAGAGTTAACTAAGAAATTAAGACCTATGAAATATAACTTATACTCTCAAGTCTTAATATATAATAATCTTATCAAAGTCACGCATCACTGCCTGCCGTCAGTAAGCGGGTGGGTGAACACTTTGATCAGCCAGCGTAGGGACCAAGTGAGCGCGGTATCTGTCATCGTTAAACTGTTCTACCGTAAAGTGTTCGACATCGATCGCAGGTCACCAGGCTACAGGGGAGCCCTCCCCTCTGCTGAGGATCAAAATTGCGATGGCATGTCTTCGGATCATCCTCATGGATGTTTCCCAGACCGTCGCCAATAGCCCATTGTGCAGCTCTAGTGTGATGTAAATAATGTACCTACTTATCGACCTCAATATATGATAATTGTTACTATTTCTATGTTAAGGGATATATATTCTTTGGTCAACACCTCTTCTTAAAGTCCCAATCATTTGTTTTTAAAATTCTCTGATTAAGAACTTTTAATTCAACAGTATTTTCACTTTATTCTGAATGATGCTTCTTTGTACAAGGTACAAATGGCAGCACATTAAATAGAATTAATTTTTTTTACAGGGATGTATGATAAAGAAACAATTTATTTGCAATAAGAGATGCGAATAATAATAACGGGAAAAATAAATGGACTAAAAAAGTTTCGAAAAATATTTGTGATATAAATTTTATTTCTTCTTTTACCAATTTTGAAAATTTTTATTCTCATTCTTCCATTAAGAAATATATAATATGAGAATTGTGAAAGTTTTTTTTTATTTCCAATGAGCTGCACAATCGGTCTTGCCGATGAGCAGACCTAGTGCGTTCTCCAGAAGTGGTATCAGCTCTTTCAGGACCACCACAATGGGTGAGATTCCGTTGGCCATGTTAATTTGGACGTCTAGTTTCTGCCGCACTAGATGGTAGCACCGAGACTCTATTAGGATGCTAAAGTGCACTAGGAATTTAATTTTGCCGGAAATGCCAAGAGCCAATAAGGCACTCTAAGGATCTTTTACATGCCGCATAATCATACAACATGGCCGCTGAGGATTTTCTGCATCCCGAAAATCCGGTGTCTGAGCCGGGGTTCGAACCAAAATTGTGAAAGTAGATGCTTAAACTAGAGTTTCATAAATATTTTATACGTAAGATAATTTTAGAAATCACGAGAAATTTCGTTTACTCAAATCTATAAATAAATGCAACTTTATGCGAATATATTTATTTAACAAACAGTAAGATAGCAATCACTTCAATAAACCAAATAAAACAAAGCACAATGTAAAGTAGTCACTTAAGTCATATTGGTAGAAATTAAAAAGAAAACTAGTGAACCTTCCGGAAATTCAATTAATTTTTAAAAGATCGATATGTCCGAGAAAATTCAATTTTTTGCTGCTAATCAGTTACGATTTAAAAGCAAGTTTACGTAGTGGTCTATCCACAAGCAGTACTCAGGTACAAAATTTTGCATTTTGCGTCATTAAAGTACATGCGTTATTTTGTATGCGTATTGAAGTTGTTATGCGTATTAAAGTTGTATTTTCTTAAAAATAATTATAAAAAGATAATAAAACTTGTTAAACAATATATCAGTAATATTTCTTATGAAAAAATGGTTTCATTCCATGTTCGCAAGGAATTCTTTTTTTTTTAGTCTTATGAAAAAAAAGTGATAAATAATAAAAAATATTATATAAATAGCATAAGCTAATTTCGTTTTAAGTGTGCTAACGTTGCCACACATAAGGAACACACAAGATAAAGAAAGTCCAAAGAAAATTATGTGATTGATTTAAGTTTAGTCACACCCCCAGAACCAGTTACCGTGGAAAAATCTGATTCCAAGCGAGTGTTCATTGTACGTTATTGAACGTTCATAGAACTAAACTTTCCCTGTTATATTCAATTCCATTCCCGGTAGCTTATAGTAGAGCCCCTGAGTTATTTCTTCGATTTACGAGCTGCTTCCCGAATTTTAAATCTTCCTATGTATCTCATCTTTCGACAATGTGACTAAACTGACACATAAAGTTCCCAACAATAAGCAGATAAAACAACAGCGTAGTATAAAATACACATCACTTCCCATATAAGGTTACTTTTTGTTTATGCAAAACACCCAAAATACATATATTTATAGAATTCATATTAGCTACAATATACATAATATATTGCACAGATAATTTTTAACTTCAAAATATACAATACTGAAAACAGATTTTAATGTCTAAAAAAGGCATTAATTGTTTTTACAAATCCCTTCTAAGCATTTTGATGTCCTCTATCCTCCTGTTTCTTTCTTTTGCTTTCTTATAACTCTTGAAAGGATAGCCGATGATAAGTAGGACTGTCTCTAAGAAATCGAATACAGCAACCAGTGAGATTCCAAGCCACATTCCAACGTAGCCACCAATGTAGCTGAAAATCTCTATATTCTAAAATAAAAGTATCTGTATCCTATATTATAGCCTGAATTTTTAATGTTAAATTGAACTCAACATATCTTACTCAATTTGCATATGAAATAAACATTGAAAAAGTATGATCGTAGCAGGACTATTTCGAATATATTACATCAGTGACATTTAAAGTATATGTGTAAATATATATATATATATATATATATATATATATATATATATATATATATATATATATATATATATATATATATATATATATATATATATATATATATATATATATATATATATATATATATATATATATATATATATATATATATATATATATATATATATATATATATATATATATATATATACACTACCGGTCAAAAGTTTAGACTCACTCTTGAATTTTTAAAAATAGACAAATAACAACTAAAAATGACTTCTTTTAAACTGAAAATTACATTAAATTAACTTTATTTTGAGAAATGTAGGTACGCTTATATGGTAAGAACTATAATTTTATGCATAACTTATGAATTTCGTCCAATCTTGGATTCTTCGAAATATCCTCCTTTAGCCTTTACCATAGCAGCACATATTTTTGGCATTCTTTCTATTAGTTTTTGTAATGTTCTAGATGATATCTGATTCCAGCAACTAAGTATATATTCCCAAATCTTGTTTTGATTGGTACATCTCATTTTTGTAACATTTCTATCGAGTTCACCCCACAATAGCTCAATAGGATTAATATCAGGGGATTGAGAGGGCCAATCCATGTATTTCAGTACTTTTTTCTTTTCTTTTGATGCAATGTCTACACAATTTCGATGAAAGTTTTGGATCATTATCTTGCTGAAAAACAAATCCCTGACCAACGATTCTCTGTCCACATGGAAAAGCGTAATGCTGCAATATTCTGTGATAATATTTTTTATCCATAATACCCTCTATTCTTACAAGATCTCCAACTTTATCACCGGCAAAACATCCCCAAATCATGACTGAGCCTCCACCATGCTTCACAGTTGGTAGTAAACATTGACTTGTCATACGTTGAACATACTACCCTCGTTTGCTTCCAAACATTTCAAATTTTGATTCGTCCGTAAACGAAACCGTTGACCACTGTTCTAAAGACCAGGTAACATATTTTTTAGCCCATTTTAGTCGTTTTACTTTATTTTGTTTTTTCAAAAGAGGTTTTCTAGCAGCTACACAACCTTTTAAACCATAGTCACGAAGTCGATGTTGTACAGTAGATACTGATACAATATTCTGCCGAGTAACATTCAATTCCTTACGGATATCTAGTGCTGTTCGAGTCCGCTGCCACTTACTTTAAATGAGGATAAACTTAACCTCGCGTTTGGACATTATTCTAGGTCTACCTGATCGCTGGCGGCTCTTATTTTGGCCAGTTTCTTTCTGCCTTTGCAAAGTTCTGACAACAGTGGTCTGAGAAACATTAGTTTTAAAGGCAATTTGTCGACTTGAATAGCCTTCTGCATGAAGTGAAATAATAACTGAACGTGTTTCCACACTTATTTCTCGTTTTTGACCAATATTTCAGTAATAAATGGTATAAAAAAATTAATTTTTGTTTTTAATATATACCAGTTATTTTGGCTAAATAAGGCTATTATATCAATATTTAAAATTTGTCATGTACATGAACATAACTTTAACCCCATAAAAGAAGATGAAAAGTATATTGTTTATAAACTAAGAATTAATAAAAAATTTCAAATAAATTACACTTGTTTTAGAATAGGTACTTACATGCGCTTTCGTTCATTTCGTTTTCAACTACAAATTAGATACAAAATGAAAAAATAATGAACAGTTTTAAAAGAAAGCAGAGTTTTGAGATATTTGTTTATGATTATGTTTGATAAATTGTATTTTTAAGTCAGAAACGGTAGTGTATATATATATATATATATATATATATATATACATATATACATACATACATATATATATATATATATATATATATATATATATATATATATATATATATATATATATATATATATATATATATATATATATATATATATATATATATATATATATATATATATATATATATATATATATATATATATATATTCCTCACAAGATAACATGATAATATGACTAGACGACGTTAGCTGGGTCCCATGGCTGGTCTTTGGAACTCTTGCAAATAACATTCTCTAACTCATCACACTAAATTTCGCTCTTACCATATAAAGGATATAATTCAACGGATTTTTTGTTTAACAAATGTGTGCTTTATAATTAACGAACTCTACATTTAATGATACATACTAATTGTGTCTCGCTGTTAACAATTCTCTGTGTGCTCTTAGTATTTTAATTTTATTTAAAGTTTTTTCTTCTTTTTCTTGCCATCTTGTAACTTTTTGCAAATGCTCTATTTGCGTTCTTTAGAAATGATTTTCGATTAACTGAGTGTTAAAAATTTTGTCAAATTTTCCAACTGTTCATGTTTTGAACTTCTCCTTGTTTGTAGAAGTTTCTTAACGGCTGCCATGCTGTAACTCTTCTATTTGAAATTGTATCTGTTTTCTCTGCTTTGTGCATAACGCAGCACTTTTCACCATCACTATGTTTGCAACCTTTATTCAAAATTTTTATTGTTCTATATTTGAAGCCTCGCCTGTTATGTCTGAACTCTCAAACTCCTAAATTTTGTTTACTGAGTGACTAGTTTTGTTAATTTTAAGGTTTCACTAAATTCCTTGCAGCCTGCTGGTTGGGGGGGGGAGGGAATCTTTGGATCTTGGTGAGGTTGCTGCTCTGCGCGCGTGGTGCCCAGCCTACGTCAGGGTTTTCTCTGGAGTTGCTTTTACCTCTCTTACCCATCAGTCCGAAGTATTGTGATGGATAGTCACCAAGCCTACCATTGTGAATCCTCTTCTTTCTTACAGAGTAATCACGTGCACGTACTTTGAGTCTACAGTGTTCCCCGGATGCCCCTTGACGAGAGGCGGGACGGGGTTAAGCTTTGATCACTAATGTTAGCTTATAGCTATCTGATTAGTTATCTTATGTCTCACTTTATAAAGAAAACAGTTAACTACGTGTGCTTTAATGTTTAGTTATTTTTTATTCTCTATGTCAGATAAACTCAAAGCACAACAGAACAGAGAAACGTGGTAGCATGTGTGAACTACGTTACCGAATTAGTATTCCTAAAGTTTTCCGATATGACGAGTTTATTTTGTTTATAGTAATTCTTTTACAAAGTGCTTAAAAGGTAAATACTTTAAAATAAATGGTACTTGAAATTAAAAAAAAAATTAAGTATTGGAAGGTAAAACTAATAAAAAGTGATACTAATTCGTTCAGGTTAAACGTAAAAAATTACCTTACTATTAATGACGCTAATTATGCTTAATTTATTTAGGTAATAGATGAGTTTTACAACTAAAAAAATAAGCTACATCTTAAAATACAAAAATAAGAAGTAAAGGTACTGATTCTTTAAGAAGAAACAGAAAAATCGGCATGCTGTCATTGATGCTGATGCTGTTATAATATGTATTAACTGAAGTAAAATGTAACTTCTGTACTAAAAAGCTAAAGAGACTTTTTGCTCAGACAGGCGCGAGAGAAAATTCGCTAAAGAGTTAGACTTATGACAACATTTTTTTTTATTTTTTACTTTTCTTTATTTTCTTTATTTTTTTTTTGAACAAAAAGAATTGTTAAGCTAAGTTAATGAAAAAAGATGTTTATTTGTTTTAGGGAACCATAAGAAATCCCCATATTGTTTTTGAGACCAATGATTAATTAAGTTTTGTAATGTGTATTAATTATAAGCTATGCAATAGAAAGCAACTTTAATAGGGAAAAGGTGCTTTATCGCTTAGGGGGGAACCATAATAAATCACGTGAAACAGATGATGCTACGCAGATGAGTACGTACTACTGGTACAATAGTAATTGGTGCAGTTTGAATAGAATTCTATAACGGATTTTCCGTAGTTTTAGAAAATATTTTTTCTAGTGGGAACGCAGACAGGGTATTAATCTTTTAATGAATTAGAATTTAAAGAAATTTTTTACACCACCGATCATGCTCTGTAATCCTTGTCTTATCAGAAATCTATTTTTTTTTAAATTTTGGTTCCAGGTTGCTACCTCTGATAAAAGCATCAGATTGTATTTAGGACAAGTATTTAGGACTTCTTAAAATTGCACAAATGCTGAGAAGTTTTAATACTATTACTATGGAAATACGTATCTTTTGCCCCCTCGAAATGGATAGGTACTGGAGAAAATTCTAATACTGACTATCGTGGCCTCTAGCAATACCATAAGGCCAAATGATTCCTGGTAAAGCTAATGTTTCTTCTGATGGGATGCTGGCCAATTGGCTGAGCTGTCTACGTGACTGACTGTGAAGCCAATGGTTGTGGGTTCAAATCCCGATCAGGGCACGGATGTTTTTCTCTGTGTGTTGTTCTCTATTGTGTGATGTGTGATTGTGGCCTATCCTATTAACGGGTAACTGTGGCATGTGGCGTGAGTAATGTTGCTCCGTGACTTAGGTTTACAGTTGCCCACTGGTTAATGTTAAATGAGCAACACTTATCTTCTCAAATGAGGAACATATGTTCAGTGACTGCCGTAGAAAAAAAATTCTGATGGGATAAACAACAGAAATCGTGTTTCACTTAATTTAATATCAAAACACCACCAAGAATGATAACTATAGATAAAAAATGAAATAAAAATTTACATTATTTTAGCTTTATTAATTGCGTCGGTCTAAGCAATCAGCTTAATACTTCGTATAATAAGTTAATAAGATTTCGTAGCGTTGTTCAGTTCTGATTTATTGATTACTTTCTTTATGCACCCCGTACGAAGAACCGATATTCAGCTGGCTTTATAAATTTACTGCTTATAACACGTGGTAATCTTTTAGAACCGAAAAAAAACCTAATTCACAACCATTGAATGACGACATTAAAAAATAATGGTTTCGGTGCAAATTTCATTTGCATTCATCTCATTTTTTTCTCTATTTCCTTTATCCAGCAATTAAGTTATGAATCATACGCATAAATTCAAGTAAAATTAACTGCAATATTAAAATTTACAAATCAGTTGATTCGTAAAAAAATTTAATGTAGTATTTAACATAATATTAAGTTCAATTTAATAAATATATATAACATATAAAGTAAATTTTATTCGAAATGAAGAAATAACTATAACCATTCAACATAATAAGGAATATAAAGTCAATAAATACATTATAAAGATTGTGTGATATGCTTGAAAAGTTTTACTCTCGGCAGTATTTTTATCACAGCACATTTTCAAAGAAGCAAAATCTAAAACACATCTTAATAGCAAGTCAAACATTTAAAACTTAATATTACTCTTAATTTAATTTTTTTTTCTGAATTAACATGTTGCATTGACGTAAAAATCGTTGGAGTATTAGCAAAGGCAAATACAGTACAGAACCCGTTATCCGGAAATCAGTAAACCAAAAAACCGGAACAAAATTCGATAAATTTTCCTGCCATTTTTTAAAAGAAAATTTTTTTTTTCCTCATAAGATTTTAGGATTTTTCTTTCTTTTTTGAAACACTTTACCATCATTTTGGAAATAATCATTAGTGTATTACTTCGTTTTTTCAAGATTATTTCCAAATATTTTTTTTTTTTTAGTTGGGTTCAATAATAAAAAAAACGGCTTTTTGTAGCGATCCAGAAAACCGGAAAAATCAGTTATCCGGAATAGCGATGGTCCCGATCGTTCCGAATAATTGGTTCTCTACTGTATTAATGGTGTTTAAAAGAGGTAAGGCGTATCTAAGGGATTAAATATTGCATAGAAACCAATGGCCTGCACGAACGTCGCTGAAGACGCTTGCCTGTTTAGAACTTTCTATTGAACCCCTTTGAATCGGCATATTTATTTACTTAAATTATGTGAGTTTATTTCTTTATAAATTTCTATCAAAAATGGCATTCAAATAATCTGAAAAATAGCTGTATTATCGTAATTAATTAACTTTAGAGCCAAACTGTTTAATATCAAAAAAGGATAAAATTATTGTTAGGTAATAATTGCAAAATATTTAATTGTAAGATGTCCCCCCGGAAATTTAAATAGAACGAAAAATAAAATATTTATTTTTACTTAAATTTGAAGGATATACACCGAGGAGCCATTAATTTATGACCACCCTCCTAATTACATATAGGACCACCTTTAGCCTTCAAAACTGCTACCATCCGCCGTGGCATTGATTCCACAAGGTGCTGATAGGTAGTCTGAGGTATCTGGTACCAATCGCTCACCAACTGGTACTGCAATTCCCTCACATTGCGAGGGGGTAGCGTGGCAGCATGAATTTGGTTTTCCAACTAGGACCACAAATGCTCTATTGGATTAAGGGCAGGTGAATTTGGAGGCCAAGACATGACTTGAAAGTCACTGGAGTGTTCCTCGAACCAATCCATGACGGTTCGACCCTTATGACATTGTGCATTATCCTGTTGGTAAACACCATCCCCCGCAGGAAAAACTGTTGCCATGAATGGGTGAACCTGGTCTGCAACTATGTTCAAGTAGCTTACAGACGTCAGGGATTGTTCTATGAGGATTATGGGTCCTAACGTGCCTCATGAAAACATTGTTCCTGGTCGAGAAACCATGAAAACCTGGGCGAGCCCATTGTTATAGATGGAGGGTGGTCATAATGTATTGTCTCTTCGGTGTATGTTTAGGTTGTTTCTACTCCATTCATGTTTTCTCTTACACCAATAGGTAAATTTATTTACATGAATAATCTGATTTTAATGTTTTACATTAACTTTTTTTTAAAATTACATTTAAATCAGCTAAGATATTACTGTTTTTATCGCAATTAATAATTTTTATGAAAAATTGTTTATAAAGAAAGAACAAATTTATTACAAGATAATTATTTGTAAGATTTACACCAGAGGCAAGCCTTGGTTTGTAAGTGAAGCCCCTAAAATTAAAATTGAGCAAAAAGTATATTATTTAATTTTACCTGAAATTTAGGGCTATATGTTTACCTTGTTGTTTCCATTTCATTTATGTCTACTTTTACATCAATGAGTACATTTAATTACCTAAATTATTTACGTTGAATGTTTTAAATTAATTGTTTTCAGAAATTGCATTCAAATTATCTAGGAAATAGCTGTTTTTATAGTAATTTAATAATTTTGGCGGCAAACTATTTATCAAGAAAGAACACGTTTTATGCAGGAAAATTAATTGTAAGATGTTTCCCCTTAAATTGAAACATCACAAAAAGTAAAATGTTTATTTTTACCTCAAATTTAGGGCTATATGTGTATGTTGTTGTTTCCATTCCATTCATATCTACTAGTATTTCAATAAGTTGGCTGAAATAAAAATATCAGCTATTATTCATAAAAGAAAAGCATTTTTATTTAATTTAAGGGATATTATTTGAGATATTATTGTAATTATTTCATTTTTTTTACCTTTTTAGGTGATTCTAAAAAGCACACAGATCGGTTTTTTAATCACCCATTGGCAAAAGGGGTCTTACTTTGGCTTTTATGGCTTGTGCATTTTATTTGGATGTCATCACACTTTTCAACTGTGTTCAAGAGTAATAGTAAACAGTGCGCATGCGTCGTCATTACATGCGTTGCTATGGTGACCGCTGCTGTTTGATAATTTTTTAGAACTCTTTTTTTTCTTATTATTTTTTACCAGCAAGCATTTTTAATGTATTTACATAATAATAATTTAAAGTATTTTTATATCCCTTTTATTACTAACTTATAAATACAGTCTTGACAGTGATTTTAATATAAATAAGAATATAGAAGAAGGAAACGTATTTTGTGACGTCTTGAAACACTTACATAGGCATTATTTGAAAACCAATCCGACGACAAACATCAATTGAGACAGTTTTCGCAACCCATGATTTGAAATGTTGAGGCATAAAAAAAGCATTTCAACAATGAGCAACCAGTGTTCGCAATAAAGCGATCACAATTTAAAAAAATTAAATTTTTTTTTTGATTTTTCGATTGTTACATCTTAACACTTTACGATTGGGTTTTATGAGCGAAAATTTTCCTTCAAATTGAAGTGTCGTTTAAGTTTCCTAGTTTCGACAACTTTTTTTGAAATATTAATAAGAAAATTAAAAAAAAAAACTAGTTCGTTTATCATGCGTAAAAACTCTTAAAAGCAAAAAACTATTTATACTATTATTTTTTAAATGGTCCCTTTTTGGTAGAAAATAAGGCATTTTTTGCATATACGCTAAACACTGTAAAAAAATTTCTATTACTTTAAACAAAAAGTCTTTTGAGGTTTTTATTCAGAAGGTTATGAATTATGTTTTGAACTATTATCTTAAAAGCAAGTGCATATACTGTAGTAGTGACATAGGCAATTAGAAGAAGATTTATTGTAAAGGAGGGAGGCCTGAGCAGTCGCCAGGTAGTCGGGCGGCAGGGGCAATCGGGACCCTGTCGGTCTTGATTTCTTTTAGGTTTCTTAGCCAATAATCTGCGGGTGGGGATCTAGCTAGCACCCTCGTTGGAGAAGGACAACAACCAATGGAAAGGGGACCGAGGTTTCCTGAGGACGAGGAAGAGAAAAAAAGAGGGAAGACGAATGGAAGGCGACTACTAACTGTTGACCAAAAAGGCGAGAAGGAAGACAGCACCCCCGCCCCCCCCCCCGCAGAAGATGGTGAGAATATGTTTTAAATATTGTTTTTCTCTTGTCAATTTTCTAGGCCTCCTCCTCATTGCCTCACCTCATTTTTAATACCTCCTGGTAAATATACTAGATTCGTGTTATTAATAATAGCTAATATCTTATTAAATAAAATTGTATTTTTTTAATTTAATGGTTATTGATTGTCTTCTCTAGTTTCTTAGACACATTGCTTCAATCCTTATCTGACCGAACTTGGGTTTTGTTTCATATAAATTTTATCTATTGGATATATTTAAATTATCCCTTAAATAGTCACGACATATACACCGAAGAGCCATTACATTATGACCACCCTGCTAATAACATGCAGGACCACATTTAGCCCTCAAAACTGCTAACACCCGCAGTGGCATTGATTCCACAAGGTGCTGATAGGTTGTCTGAGGTATCTGGTACCAAGCGTTCACCAGCTGGTCCTGCAATTCCCTCACATTGTGAGGGGGTAGCGTGGCAGCACGAATTTGGTTTTCCAAGTAGGACCACAAATGCTCTATTGGATTAAGGTCAGGTGAATTTGGGGGCCAAGACATGACTTGAAAGTCACTGAAATGTTCCTCGACGATTCGATCGTTATGACATGGTGCATTATCCTGTTGGTAAACAACATCCCCCGCAGGAAAAACTGTTGTCATGAATGGGGGAAACTGGTCTGCAACTATGTTCAAGTAGCTTACAGACGTCAGGGATTGTTCTATGAGGATTATGGGTCCCAATGTGCCTCATGAAAACATTGATCGTGGGGAGAAACCATGAAAACCTGGGTGAGCCCATTGTTATAGATGGAGGGTGGTCATAATGTATTGACTCTTCTGTATGCAATTGAATTAGGAATCAATATAATTAAAAAAGCTAACTTTTAAAAATTTCCGCATATAAAATTAGGATTTTTTCTCTTAGTCTGTAGTTTAAAACATGTATCCTATAATCATAAACATCAAGGCAAAATTGCAAACAATTATTTTAAATACAACATGAGAAATAGTGCTTAAGGTAGAGTAAAAAGTTAAGGAATATGATTTTCAGATAAATGCATTGAAAATTTAAAATTAGTCTATCCATAGTTATCATCGTGCACAAAAATTGCTATATCTTTGTAAATAATTAGAGTACAAACAAAAGTTAAAGTACTTTTAAAAAGTTAGGAGTGCAGGGATTCGAAAATTTATAATAAAATCAATTTTGAAAATTTTTTCCGAAGTTATGTTTTTGCATCTTAAGCGATAAAAATTAGGTTATAGTTCCGGTAAACGTAAGACAACCACCTACCCTACTTCAAAGTGAATGGATCCTCACTTCAAACAACATATGCATGCGCCCTGATGAAATAAATATTATATATTCTCTTTAACTTCCATCTTGATAAGGATTCTCTAAATATATATTAAGGGCAAGCACTACTAATGTGATTAAGTTTCTATTAATCTGATTAAGTTTAAGAACGTTCAATTTGCACGATAAAAAACTTCCTATTAGCACTGATAAGATAATTATGAAATTCAATGATACTTTGGTTCGCTTAAAAATTTTTAACAATGTGCAGTTTTTGAAATTGCGAAAGTAGTAATAGCCGCGGTATAGTAGGTGGAAGTGACGTCATCATGGAAAGTCAACCGGAGCTTATTTCTGCTCCAACCGGAAGTTGTTTATTTCTGCCCGCCTTTAACCGGAAGTTGCTTATTTCTACCCGCCTTTAACCGAAGTTGCTTATTTCTGCCCGCCTTTAACTGGAAGTTGCTTATTTCTGCCCGCCTTTAACCGGAAATTGCTTATTTCAGCCCGTATACTTATTTCTGCCCGTCTGTCGTTTCGATTTTAGTTTCGGTTTTTGTTTATTATTTAATTTATTAGTTTTTTGAGGGAGGCAACACTTATTCATTTTAATATTAGTTTTTAAGGATGGCAACACTTAGAAACTTTGTTATTTGGGGAGATATTGTATATTATGAAGTTATGACGTTATCTCTTATTACATAATAAATAAATGATATCATACTTTTACTCTAGTGGCGCCATCTATGTGGGAATGTTGGAAATAAAATAACTTTAAATCTGTTTTAATATTTAAATCTGTTTTATCAGTATTTATTAAATATAATTAAGGCTGAGGATCGAACTCAAGCCAATCAAAAAGCCTTCGTGGGTCAGTAGTTGGATATCATAACTTTTGACCCACGAATACTTGGTTAGATATGTGTTAATAAGTTAAACTTTTGTATTCTGAACACGTGTATAAATGAAAAGGATTTGATAACGATATCATCCTACAGTTTCAACGATATATTTTTCACTTAACCTTTGACAGTTATTAAATAATTATTTCTGCCCCTCTTAATGTTATTATTACTTTCTCTTTATGGCAACGGTACTGACTATACACGTGCTAAGATTTGACGTGTTTTGTGTGATAACACAACTACTGGTTACAGAGCGAGTCATTCTGATAACATATAACAAGTTAGGTCTTGGTCTATGACGTATGTGTTGAATTCAGATCCTTTCACTTGCGCTGGTAAATAATTAAGCATGTGACAGTTTAACATTTTTCTGATTGGTTGTTAGAGTTATACTTTCATGATTTGGCAACTAGAAGGATAGAGTGACTTAATTTCCAATACCGCCCTCTTATATTAGTATTTCACTTGTTCTTCTGGTGTGTCTAGATTAAGTTTTTGCAAGTTTTTCAATTCACCAGGTTGTTATGGACGGATATTTAAAGAGAAAACATGCTGAAATTGAAGTAAGTACTATTGATTTCTTAGTAATTTATTGGTGTCATCTATTCTTAAAATGTTAGAAAGAGACTATATTAATAACTCTTAATTTTAGTTATTTTTTAACATAAATACAGTTGATATAAATGACTATAATTATTAATTTAAATCTAAGAAACATGTAATGGGAATTTTTGCCGCTTTAAAATCATTTATATTAAAAACATATTCGTTTTATAATAATTTAATATCATAATAATGCAAATAACTTACTTTATTTTCAAATTAGGAGTTAATTTGAAACTAACTATAGCCCTTCTATTTGAAAGTATATATTTAAATGATACTGATTACAGAACTTGAACATGTTATCTATTTCTCTCACAAAATTTTACAAAGACAATGCCTGTCCGGGACGTTTGGGGCTTATCCACGTTTTATCAATTAGTCATAATAACATAGTGCTTTATACTTGTTATAGAACGTGGGAATAAAATTATTTCTTAGAAAATTGTTTAGAAACCCGTGGTATATGTTCGCAGAAGTGCTTGGGTGAAACTTTGAATAAAATGTTATTTATTTTATTAAAATATATTTTGTCTTTATAAATCATTTTCACAGGTGAAAAAGTTTATATTATGAAGAAAAAATTACACCCTTTATTAATTAATACAAAACGTTTCAGAAAAATATATAGAATTTTCTGAAATATTAGAAAGTTTCCTCAATAACATAAATATTTTCCTTAAAAGATAGAAAATTTTGCTAAAAAGTTTGAAATATTTTTATAAAACTAGAAATTTTTTTAGCAAAAAGCCAAAATATTTTCTTAAAAGAGAAATTTTTTTGTAAAAACATAAATATTTTTCTTAAAATGTAGAAAATTTTTAACAAAAAGTAAAAATATTTTCTTAAAACAGAAAGTTTTTTTGTAAAAACATAAATATTTTTCTTTAAAGATAGAAAATTTTGTTCAAAAGTTTGAAATATTTTTATAAAACTAGCAAATTTTTTAGCAAAAAGTAAAAATATTTTCTTAAAAGTGAACGATTCATATTCGTTTTTATAAAAAGGTTTACTTTAGACAGAACTCAGGAGGTGAAGACTTTTACTTTGCAAATAAATTCTTAATCGTAGTCATCGAAAGGAGTTATGAACATTATCATAGACATTTTAACTGTGTGTTGTTAATTATTTTTCTTGGTGACTCAAAATTTTCTTTTTTTTTATTGTAGGAAGGAAACAGAAAAGGATTCTCAGCTTTAGTCATTGATTTTGAAGGTTTTCAACTTTCATCAGGGACATACATTGTCAAAGAACTTGCTTTTCATGCTGTAAAAGGTAATCCCATTACCGGAGTGTGTACATTCCAACCACCGTTCCCGTTTGAAGAACTTCCAACACAACAGAAAATGCAATATTCTTGGATAGTCCGAAATATTCATCAAATAGATTGGAACCAAGGAGAATTACCCTACATTAAATTTCATATTATGTTGACTTTTCTGTGTGATATGTATCCACATATCTATGTGAAAGGACTCGAGAAACGGAAATTTTTAGAAATTCTAACCGGCAGAGTGTTTTACAGTTTGGAAGATTTTGGCTGTCCTAAAGTAGATGAACTGATACCAACTTTTCATCATGCACTATACATTCACCAGATTTTAAACATTGTGCACTCGTTAAGGCGAAAGCATTTGGACGATTTCTACAAGACCTATAAATAGGACAAGCACTCGGAATTCAACATAAAGCTGTTCCTGGAAGTATTATAGTAAATCTTATAAATGACTTTTTTGCGAAATAGAAAATCAGCTCCAGTGGGGAGAAATGTATTTCTAAAAACATTAAACGATATTCAATTACCAGCAAATTTAGATGTAAATAAAAATATTGTATAGTAAAAATAAAATTTTTAAGAAAGCTGTGATGTAGGCTCGCAGAAGTGGTGAGGTGAAACTTTGAATAAAAATGTTATTTATTTTATTAAAATATATTTTGTCTTTATTGAGCATTTTCACAAGTGAAAAGGTTATATTATCAAGAAAAATTTCACCCTTTAATAAATAATACAAAAAGTTTCAGAAAAATATCTAGAACTTTTTGAAAAACTGGGAAATTATTACAGAAACATAAGTATTTTCTTAAAAGAGAAATTGTTTTTATAAAAACATAATTACTTTCTTAAAAGATAGAAAATTTTTAACAAAAAGTTAAAATATTTTCTTAAAAGAGAAAATTTTTTGTAAAAACATAAATATTTTTCTTAAAAGATAGAAAATTTTGTTAAAAAGTTTGAAATATTTTTATAAAACTAGCAAATTTTTAACAAAAAGTTAAAATATTTTCTTAAAAGCGAAATTTTTTTGTAAAAACATAAATATTTTCTGAAAAAATAGAAAATTTTGTTAAAAAGAAAAAAAAATGTTACATTATTTCCTAGTTCGTTAAGATTTTAAGATGATTACTTTAAGCTAGATCAATAAATATTTTCTATAAAATTATTTTAACATTAATTTTAAATCATGAAGGCAGGAGAATCCGTTGGTTCTATGAAGCATTCAGAGCGCGGGACAAGGACCCATATTTAAATACTACTTTCTACAAAGTTCATCCTCCATCCAGACTTCCATCTCTATGAATTCGTCGAAAAATCTTTCCAAAAAGCTTGAGATATGTGGGACTGACGATCACAACTTCATGGTTTCCTAATTCTCATTGTCTCTTTCTTAAACACTTCCAATGCATTTTCACAACACTTTTGTAAGAGAAATAGATAACATGTTCAAGTTCTGTAATCAGTATCATTTAAATATATACTTTCAAATAGAAAGGCTATAGTTAGTTTCAAATTAACTCCTAATTTAAAAATAAAGTAAGTTATTTGCATTATTATGATATTAAATTATAATAAAACGAATATGTTTTTAATATAAATGAATTTAAAGCTGCAAAAATTCCCATTACATGTTTCTTAGATTTAAAATAATTCATTTGAAATTTTAAGGAAATTTAATATATAATTGATAATATAAATATGTCGTTATTCATTTTTTTTAACAAAATGCTCTAGTTTTTAGAAAATATTTTTATT